>NC_134355.1:598325958-598627878 GCF_048569485.1 Anomaloglossus baeobatrachus | reverse complement strand
CTGGGCCGAACTCCTTGATGAAGGCAAGGGGTCCGGTAGCCGGAGCACTACGGGTAGCAGGACAGTCCGTGCACAAGAGTGGAATGGAGAAGTCCCTGGGACCACGGAGTCACTGATGGTAGTCCGGGTGACGGCGCTCAGGTTCGGAGGCCGAGATGTTGTCAGGCAGAGTCCGGAACCGATGTAGCGAGAGGACGGGTCACCACAGGGATCAGAGATGGAACGGACTGACGGGATGGCAGATAGTCAGCGTTCGGGAATCGACAGGACCGGATGGCGAGGCAGGAGCGGCTCTAGAAGAGAGATAGGTAAGTATGGCACAGAGACACAAGGAGACCTGACTCCTAGCTTAGGAAACACGAAGAACAGGCCCCGCCCACTTGGACACTAAACCCCTTTATACCCTGTACCTGTGTGTTCAATTTCCTGTCAGTGGACGCTGGCCCTTTAAGAAAGGGTCAATGACCGCGCGCGCGCCCTAATGCGCATGCGCGAGGCCCGGGTGCCAGAAGCCAGGGCAGGGAGCGGTGAGCAGGAAGCAGGAGAGCCGGGCTGGGGCTGAGTAGCCGACGGGCGCCGGGAGCGGGGACCGGGCCGCCTGGAGACCGCAGGCAATGGAGGCTGGAGACCGGGGAGAAAAGCAGGGAAGCCGGGGAGCGTGGCAGGTGAGCTGGGGAGCAGAGCAGGGGACCCGGAGAGCGTGACAGTACCCCCCCCACTCCCCCCTCCTCGCAACCGGGACAGGAAGGCACGGATCAGGGGAGTACCCACATTCTCCCGGGGCTCCCAGGACCTATCCTCAGGACCATACCCTGCCCAGTCTACCAGGAAGAACTGTCGGCCCCGTACGGTTTTCATGGCCACGATATCCCTTACCGCATAGATGTCATCATCGGCAATAGGAGGAGGAGCCGAACTGGCAGCAGCGGAGAAGGGACCAAGGACAACCGGCTTGAGCAGGGAGACGTGGAAGGAGTTGGGTATCCTCATCGTGGCCGGGAGCTGCAGTTTGTAGGAGACCTCATTGATCTTGCTGAGGACTTTAAACGGTCCGATGTAGCGAGGACCCAGCTTGTAGGATGGTAGCTTCAATCGGACGTACTTGGAAGCAAGCCAGACGAGATCTCCTGGAGAGAAACATGGAGGGTCCAGACTCCTCTTGTCTGCGTGTCTCTTCATCCGCAGGGAAGCACGTCCAAGGGACGCCTTGACAGAGTCCCAAATTGTTGCAAAGTCACGGGCTACAGCATCAGCAGCAGGGACATCCGAGGAAGAGGATACAGGTAATGGGACGGAAGGCTGAAGTCCGTAAACGACATGGAAGGGAGAGCTGGAGGAGGACTCACTGGCGTGGTGGTTATGGGAGAATTCAGCCCAAGGAAGAAGCGTGGACCAGTCGTCATGATGGGCGTTGACGTAGTGATGTAAGAAGGAGGTCAAGATCTGATTGACTCGTTCCACTTGGCCATTCGACTGAGGATGGTAGGCTGAAGAAAAGTCCAGAGTCACTCCCAGATGTTTGCAGAGGGCCCTCCAGCAGCGGGAGGTGAACTGAGTTCCTCTGTCGGACACAATGTGTGATGGAAAGCCATGCAACCGGAAGATATGTTGTATATAGGCGTCAGCGAGTTCCTGGGCAGAGGGCAGTCCAGCCATAGGGACGAAATGAGCCATTTTGGAGAACCGATCCATTACGACCCATATGACTGTGTGTCCGGAGGACAGTGGCAAGTCCGTAATAAAGTCCATCGCAATGTGTTGCCACGGAACTGAGGGTATAGGCAGAGGCAGAAGACGGCCATATGGCAGATGTTTGGGCGTCTTGTTCCTGGCACAAGAGGAGCAGGCTGAGACAAAAGAAGCGACGTCCGTGCGAAGGGATGGCCACCAGTAATGACGTACGATCGTACTCCATGTTCTCTTCTGACCAGCATGGCCGGCTGTTTTCGAGGCATGGCCCCAGTGCAACACTTTTTGCCTGTCAGTCTCAGAGACATAGGTCTTCCCGGGCGGTATCTGGGCCAGGGTGACAGGGGCCACCGGAATGATTTTACTAGGGCAGATGATGGGCTGGGATGTCTCCTCCTCCTGTTCCATGGGCAGGAATGACCTGGACAAGGCATCTGCGCGTACATTCTTGTCCGCAGGTCGGAAATGGAGCTGGAAATCGAACCTGGCAAAGAACAAGGATCACCTGGCTTGCCGTGGGTTCAGTCGCTGAGCAGACCGCAGGTATTCCAGGTTCTTGTGGTCCGTGTAAATGATCACGGGGTACACTGCTCCCTCTAGAAGATAGCGCCATTCCTCCAGAGCCAGTTTGACTGCCAATAGCTCTCGGTCACCGATGGTGTAGTTGCATTCAGGCGCTGAGAAGCTCTTGGAGAAGAAACCGCAAGTCACCATCCTCCCGGAGGAGGACTTCTGCATGAGCACTGCTCCGGCTCCCGAGGAGGAGGCATCCACCTCCAAGGTGAACTGTCGGTTTAACTCCGGACGGTGGAGCACAGGGGAGGAGGCAAATGCCCGCTTCAGAGAGCCAAACGCGGCGTCGGCCGCAGGTGACCAGTCCTTTGGATTAGCCCCCTTCTTTGTCAAGGCGGAGAGAGGAGCAGTCAGAGCCGAGAAGTGAGGGATGAACTGGCGATAATAGTTTGCGAATCCCAGAAAGCGTTGGATTGCCTTCAGTCCAGAAGGAGGGGGCCAGTTGAGAATGGAAGAGACCTTCTCCGGATCCATCTGCAGTCCGGTATCGGAGATTACGTAACCCAGGAAGGGAAGAGAAGACTGCTCGAAGACACACTTCTCGTACTTGGCGTACAGACGATTGTCCCTCAGTCGTTGTAGTACCAGCTGCACGTTCTCTCTGTGGGTCTGAAGGTCCGGAGAAAAGACCAGGATGTCATCAAGATACACCACCACACAGATGTAGAGAAGGTCCCGGAACACGTCGTTCACCAATTCCTGAAAGACTGCTGGTGCGTTACACAGGCCGAAGGGCATCACACAGTATTCATAGTGCCCATCACGGGTATTGAACGCGGTCTTCCATTCGTCCCCAGAGCGGATGCGGACCAAGTTGTAGGCACCCCGAAGATCCAACTAGGTAAACACACGAGCTCCTCTAAGCCGATCAAACAATTCGGGGATGAGCGGCAGGGGGTATTTATTTTTCACGGTGATTTGGTTCAATCCCCGGTAGTCAATGCATGGGCGTAGGTCGCCCTCTTTCTTCTTAACGAAGAAGAAGCCTGCTCCAGCAGGAGAGGAGGATCTCCGAATGAATCCCCTTGCCAGGTTCTCTGTGATGTAGGTAGACATGGCCCTTGTTTCGGCAGGAGACAGCGGATATATCCGTCCTCGAGGTGGTGTAGTTCCCGGGAGCAGGTCGATGGCACAATCGTAAGGACGATGTGGCGGAAGTACCTCTGACTCCTTTTTATCAAAGACGTCCGCGAAGGACCAATAGGCCGAGGGCAGTCCCGGTAGAGACTCTGGAACCGGAGGTCGTCGGATGGGTTGAATAGTCTTCAGACAGTTCTCGTGGCAAGAGGAGCCCCATCGGGTGATTTCACCAGTACCCCAGCTGACTGAGGGTTCGTGTGTCCGTAACCAGGGGAGTCCCAGCAGGATTTGATGGGACATGTGTGGGAGGACATAGAGAGCGATGTTCTCAGTGTGCAGGGCACCGATACGTAGTTCCACCGGCTTGGTGATCCACGAGATGGTGTCAGAGAGGGGTCTCCCATCCACAGAGGCAATCACTAGGGGTTTGTCGAGTGGAGTAACAGGCACCTGGTACTTGTCCACCGTGGCCTGCTGGATGAAATTGCCTGCTGCCCCGGAATCGAGGTATGCCTCGGCCGTGAACCGCGTCTCTCCCGTTGTCACTTGATCTGTCCACGTAACCGGGTCTGAGAGAGTCCCAGCACCTAGGGTGGCCTCTCCTACCAACCCTAGGCTTTGGAGTTTCCTGGCCTCTCTGGACAGGAGCGTAGAAGGTGTGTGCCCTCTCCGCAGTAGAAGCAGAGGCCCTTGGCGAGCCGTTCTGCTCGGCGTTGTTCAGACTGCCGCAAACGGTCGATCTGCATGGGCTCGTGGACGGAGACACCAGATGACGTTGACTGAAGTACGGCGGGCTTCTACGGAGGAGAGGAATGCCGTATCGGACGTCTCTCATGGGACACCTCTTTGGATCGTTCCTGAAAACGAAGATCCACTCGAGTCGCTAGGGCAATCAGGGCATCCAGGGTGGACGGCACGTCACGACCAGCCAGCTCATCTTTAATTCGACCCGAGAGACCTTCCCAGAAGGCGGCGGTTAGAGCCTCATTGTTCCACCCGAGTTCCGAAGCCAAGGTGCGAAAACGGATGGCATATTGACCCACCGTCAGAGTCCCCTGACGTAGCCGGAGGAGAGATGAGGCAGACGCGGAGGCCCTTCCGGGCTCGTCAAAGGTGCCACGAAATGCCTGCAGGAACTCCTGGATGTTGGTGGTCACCGGATCCTCCTTCTCCCACAAGAGGTTCATCCAGGCCAGCGCCTCACCCTCTAGATGGGACATCATGAACGCGACCTTGGCTTGGTCGGAGGCAAACAAGTGCGGCAGCTGCTTGAAATGGAGGGAGCATTGGTTTATGAATCCCCTGCAGGTCTTGGGATCTCCGGCGTACCGGGGTGGTGAGGCCAAACGAAGTCTGGAAGCATCCGAGGAGGCTGCCACGGGAGCTGTGGCCGTGGATTGTCCAGTAGAAGCTCGAGATGCCGAAGATGTGACCGACGCTTGCAGCGTGTTCAGGCGGGTATCCACAGAAGACATGAAGTTCAGCATGCGGGTCTGGGTCTCACGCTGGCGTGTGAGTTCCTCCTGCAAGGCCGCTAGTGCTTGGGTGGGATCCATGGCCTGTTCTTACTGTTAGGGCCAGGTGGACGGGCAGACCCAGGAGGTGGATCCACTGGGCCGAACTCCTTGATGAAGGCAAGGGGTCCGGTAGCCGGAGCACTACGGGTAGCAGGACAGTCCGTGCACAAGAGTGGAATGGAGAAGTCCCTGGGACCACGGAGTCACTGATGGTAGTCCGGGTGACGGAGCTCAGGTTCGGAGGCCGAGATGTTGTCAGGCAGAGTCCGGAACTGATGTAGCGAGAGGACGGGTCACTACAGGGATCAGAGATGGAACGGACTGACGGGATGGCAGATAGTCAGCGTTCGGGAATCGGCAGGACCGGATGGCGAGGCAGGAGCGGCTCTAGAAGAGAGATAGGTAAGTATGGCACAGAGACACAAGGAGACCTGACTCCTAGCTTAGGAAACACGAAGAACAGGCCCCGCCCACTTGGACACTAAACCCCTTTATACCCTGTACCTGTGTGTTCAATTTCCTGTCAGTGGACGCTGGCCCTTTAAGAAAGGGTCAATGACCGCGCGCGCGCCCTAATGCGCATGCGCGAAGCCCGGGTGCCAGAAGCCAGGGCAGGGAGCGGTGAGCAGGAAGCAGGAGAGCCGGGCTGGGGCTGAGTAGCCTACGGGCGCCGGGAGCGGGGACCGGGCCGCCTGGAGACCGCAGGCAATGGAGGCTGGAGACCGGGGAGAGAAGCAGGGAAGCCGGGGAGCGTGGCAGGTGAGCCGGGGAGCAGAGCAGGGGACCCGGAGAGCGTGACAGGACCCTAGGTGAAGGATGGCAAGGAAGTTAATGCCTAAAATGTTCAGCGTGCCATTCTTGTTGAACCTTTTTACAGTGTTTGGTTAATGCTAAAAAGGCTATCAGGGTCCTGGGTGATGCACTACTGGGAAGTGGCACCAGAGGCCCTAGGTGGAGGGTGGCACAGAGGGTGGTAATTCCACTCGATTACGCTGTCATTGTTGTGTGTTTGTTATTTTCATTGAAAAGTTTGCATAATATCCGAAAATAGCTGCACCAGTTGTACGCCTCACCGGAGTGAGCCAGCAGTAACTGCTCCTTGCACCAGTCACCACGGACAACACAAGGGACTCTGGGTGGTGCAGCACAATGACTAGAGGTGGCACCAAGGATCCAGGTGTTTTGGGTGGCGGGTCAAGGGGAGGGAACTATGGAGAAAGGGCTGTCGCAGGAAGGGACTGCAGCAGAGCAGGCTGAGTCCCCAGTTACCGCTACAACCGGTAGCATTTCCAGATGCACCAGTGTTGGCTACTCAGTTGCAACATTCAAAGTAATTTGCCTCTCCTTATGGGGAAGAAATGGTTTATGTTAAGCACATGTGTTATTTGTCTTTCTTTTTCAGTCGAGGACGTGCTGCGTTTAACCAAGGTGGAATGTAGCACCCCTGCGGTCATGCTACTAAGATCTGCAACCTGGTTCCTGGAGTCCTAGCTCTGGCTAAACCCGCACACATCTAAAACACTCACACAAACACCACCCTGGACCAAAAGAGGGCAGCATCAGAGGGTTGGCCATCCTATGATGTAAAGCCTGCCCAGTAAGTGGAGGTTGCCTAGGAGGTGTAAATCCAACCCTCCTGTAGTGAGGTCCCTAGAGGGAAGGGGAGGAGTTGATGGGTGGAAGAGAGGAGTCCAGATGGAGTGAGGGGAAGGAGGGAGGAGGACACCAGGCTGGGTGTCAGTTCTGGGTGCGAGGCCTGAGGATCGATCGCATGATGCCCAGGGGAAAAAAAGCTGGCTGCGGGATATGCAAGGGACTCTGACAGACCTGTGCAAGAGAAGTGCACGGAGTGGGCCATAGCCAGGCTACATGAACAGAGCCGGGACAAAGGAAACCAGGAATCTGTCCCCAGCACCAGGGGAGTGTAACCTGTGAGTAAATCATCAGTAAAGACTCCCTGTTTCACTCGGACGTTGCCTGCTTGCATTCCGTTCAGCCTGCACCTCATCCAGCACCTAGAGGACACTGGGGTTTACCCTACCTGCGGAGTGGGTTAACACACTCGCTGCTGATTCCATCATCCCAAGTCCCTCACAAGCAGTAGTGGCGGCACCCATTCCCTTGCCACACTACCGCAGGTGGCCTTCATGAGCGTTAACTTTATTATCCATTTCCTTGTAAATAGCCCCTGCCATTTCATTAAGCGTCCGCGATTACCCGGGTCCGGGGACCCTCGAGCCACAGTAATCCCTATCCGAGCAGCTCGGCTGCCCCGGGGCGCAACACATGGATGGGGAAAGATAAAACAAAAAGCACTCCTTGGATTCTTCTGTAGGAAACTTTGCAGCTGCAGCAGTAACACCAAAGCCATGAAGCGACGAGCTCCTTCAACGGGGTCAGTATAGGAATAAGTGATAGGGAGGAATTCAGAGCAGATATTTATAGCAGAAGGCAGTAGCTACAGATGAGGTTACACCTACCTTGTAGATGACTGCAGGATAGAAATGCACCTTAAAGGGAACCTGTCATCAGAAATTTAGCTTGAAACCTAAACGTTTCCCCCTCTGCAGCTCCTGGGCTGCATTCTAGTAATGTTCCTGATGTCTATGTGCCCCCTTTCTGACCAAAATAAAGACTTTATAAAGTGGTACCTTTTTTGTATTGAAATCTTGATAATGGTACACGGGGGCGGGCTCTCTGGTGGCCGTTAGTCTGCCTCCTGTCGCTTTAGGCCGTCCCCCATCGCTCCATTTCATATCTCAAGAAGACGCCGCCAACTGCGCCCGAGGTGCTGCGCACGCGAGGACCGCTGGTCACGTGTGTGCAAGCACGAGGTTATGTTGTAAAATTGTGTGATATGAAAGTAATTAAAAACGTTTTATTACTTCCATATTTCCTATGTAAATACCAGAGCTCGTTGCCCCATTTTACAACACAGGGATGGGTAGGGAGGTGTAATTAGGGCACACATGCGTCTGCTAAAAGGTCAGAACGCATATTGTATGTGACAGGTTCCCTTTAATCCCTTCAGTCCTGGATGGTATGAAATACACTCCAACGCAGGGTAAATGGTGAATGGGCATGAAAGCAGATTTGCGATCCACAACATGCTGTGACCCTATGGTCCCATATTGCACCAAGATCCTATCAGACCATGACACACTTGTAACAATTTTTTCCATACCTGTATTCATTAGAGGAATATTTGCTCAGCAGACATTTATCTCTCCCGACACCCCCATACTCATAAGTTCTCAGGTCAGCTGAGTATTCATGCATATTTAAACGGGAGAGAGGGGAAAGTCGCTTCCAGACTCCTCTGAAAGAAAAAGGATTGGCCTTCTCACCTTTGATATTATCTGTTGGGGGAGAGCCAGGAGGCAGTGGCGTAACTACCGCGGTCGCAGCGGTCACCATCGCGACCGGGCCCGGGCGGTTTGGGGCCCGCGGGGACCCGCCAGATCAGCAGCCAGCTCCTCTCAGTGAGGGAGAAGCTGCGCTGATCTGTCACAGTGCACGCGCCCACTATATGACCCGCTGCCGCCCCCGACACCGGGCCCTCCTGCCCGATGTCAGCGGCGGCTCCGGGGCCCCCCTCCCCCGTCACCGCGCACAGTAATAATGAAGCATAGAGCGGCCGGCGCCGCTCTGCATCATCATTCTCCCCCTGTGCCTGCGCGGTGACGTCACTCCTGTGCGACTGCTGTGCTGAGTGCACAGAGCGCAGGGAGGGAGGACGCCGACCGCAGCACCGGGAGAACGAGGAGAGGGGAGGAAGAGCAGCAGTGGAAGGAGGAGAGCAGGGAGTACAGCAGCAGTGGAACAAGGAGACGTCAGGACAGAGCAGCAGTGGAAGGAGGAGAGCGGTGAGTACTTGGTTTTTTTTATATATATATAAGTGAGTACACGGTGGTCAGAGGCCTGGAGTGGGGAGGCTGCATTATACTGTACATGGAGGCCTGGGGTGGGAAGGCTGCCTGATACTGTACATGGAGGCCTGGGGTGGGGAGGCTGCATGATACTGTACATGGAGGCCTGGGGTGGGGAGGCTGCCTGATACTGTACATGGAGGCCTGGGGTGGGGAGGCTGCATGATACTGTACATGGAGGCCTGGGGTGGGGAGGCTGCATGATACTGTACATGGAGGCCTGGGGTGGGGAGGCTGCATGATACTGTACATGGAGGCCTGGGGTGGGGAGGCTGCATGATACTGTACATGGAGGCCTGGGGTGGGGAGGCTGCATGATACTGTACATGAAGGCCTGGGGAGGCTGGCAGCATTATTATAGATGGAGGCCTGGGGAGGCTGGCAGCATTATTATACATGAGGCCTGGGGAGGCTGGCAGCATTATTATAGATGGAGGCCTGGGGAGGCTGGCTGCATTATTATACATGAGGCCTGTGGAGGCTGGCAGCATTATTATACATGGAGGCCTGGGGAGGCTGGCTGCATTATTATACATGAGGCCTGGGGAGGCTGGCTGCATTATTATACATGGAGGCCTGGGGAGGCTGGCTGCATTATTATACATGGAGGCCTGGGGAGGCTGGCAGCATTATTATAGATGGAGGCCTGGGGAGGTTGGCAGCATTATTATACATGAGGCCTGGGGAGGCTGGCAGCATTATTATACATGGAGGCCTGGGGAGGCTGGCTGCATTATTATACATGAGGCCTGGGGAGGCTGGCAGCATTATTATACATGGAGGCCTGGGGAGGCTGGCTGCATTATTATACATGAGGCCTGGGGAGGCTGGCTGCATTATTATACATGGAGGCCTGGGGAGGCTGGCTGCATTATTATACATGGAGGCCTGGGGAGGCTGGCTGCATTATTATACATGGAGGCCTGGGGAGGCTGGCTGCATTATTATACATGGAGGCCTGGGGAGGCTGGCTGCATTATTGTACATGGAGGCCTGGGGAGGCTGGCTGCATTATTATACATGGAGGTCTGGGGAGGCTGGCTGCATTATTGTACATGGAGGCCTGGGGAGGCTGGCTGCATTATTATACATGGAGGTCTGGGGAGGCTGGCTGCATTATTATACATGGAGGTCTGGGGAGGCTGGCTGCTATATTATACATGGAGGCCTGGGAGGCTGGCTGCTATATTATACATGGAGGCCTGGGGAGGCTGGCTGCTACATTATACATGGAGGCCTGGGAGGCTGGCTGCTATATTATACATGGAGGCCTGGGGAGGCTGGCTGCTACATTATACATGGAGGCCTGGGAGGCTGGCTGCTATATTATACATGGAGGCCTGGAGAGGTTGGCTGCATTATTATATATGGAGGTCTGGGGAGGCTGGCTGCATTATTATACATGGAGGCCTGGAGAGGTTGGCTGCATTATTATACATGGAGGTCTGGGGAGGCTGGCTGCATTATTATACATGGAGGTCTGGGGAGGCTGGCTGCTATATTATACATGGAGGCCTGGGAGGCTGGCTGCTATATTATACATGGAGGCCTGGGGAGGCTGGCTGCTATATTATACATGGAGGCCTGGGAGGCTGGCTGCTATATTATACATGGAGGCCTGGAGAGGTTGGCTGCATTATTATATATGGAGGCCTGGTGAGGCTGCATAATAAACATGAAGGACACCTTATACATTGAATATAGAGGTGTAATATACATAGAGGTCTATGAGGCTGCATTATACTGGAGGTCTATAGGGCTGCATTAAAATGGAGGTCGGGGGGGGCTGTATAATACAAAATGAAGGGACACCTTATACATGGAATATAGGGGTGAATTATACATGGAGGAGTATGGGGCTGCATAATACCATCTGAAGTTTTATGGGGTTGTGTTATAATACATATAGGACTATGGGGGCTACATTATAATATATGGAGGACTATGGAGGCTACCTTATACACGGACTATGGAAGTGCATTATAAAACATGGAGGACTGTGTGGTGCAGTATAATATATGGAGAACTATGGGGTGAATTTTAATACATGGAGAACTATGGGAAATGCATTATAATTGAAGGGCTACTTTATACATGGAGGATTATGGGGGTGCATTATAATATATGGAGAGCTATGTATCTGCATTCTAATATATGAAGGGTTATGTGGGACCCTTTATACAATTATTTGGAAGGCTATGTGGGGGCTGTTATAGTATTTTGAGAACTTTATACAGGGGGGACAAAGATACAAGTATGGGATGGAAATGTTTTGTGCTGAGGGAAAAAGGCTCTTTCCCTCAGCAGCCAACTTTCCCATGCTCTGCTATACATCTCTCAGCACCCAGCTTTCCCATGTTCTGATATACATCTCTCATCACCCAGCTTTCCCATGTTCTGATATACATCTCTCAGCACCCAGCTTTCCCATGTTCTGATATACATCTCTCAGCACCCAGCTTTCCCATGCTCTGCTATACATCTCTCAGCACCCAGCTTTCCCATGTTCTGATATACATCTCTCAGCACCCAGCTTTCTCATGCTCTGATATGGGAAAGCTGGGTGCTGAGGACAAGATAAATATCAGAACATAGGAAAGCTGGGTGCTGATAGAGGGATTTCAGGGTGCTCTGGGTGAGAGCCAAGTGTCAGCGTCATTATCCTGTACCCCGAGTGTCAGTGTCATTATCCCCTACCCCAAGTGTCTGTGTATGTGGAGGGGGGGGGGCAGGTCTAAACTTTGCACCGGGGCCCATCCAACTCTAGTTACGCCACTGCCAGGAGGCCTTCATTTTAGATGGTTGGCCAGTACTTCCTAAAACAGGAGGTTTGGTAAACTTTCAACTATTATGTATAGTGGGCTCATCAATTACAAAAGTGCAAAATCTGTAAACGGAGAACACCTACCGTGGGCCTTAACACTGTTTTTTTATATGCACTTTTGGAGCTCATCAGGCATCAAGTCCTGAGTGCAACATCTATGAACCATTCCATGACTGTTTAGTATTAACAATGGAAGATTTCAGATGAGGGGTTTGTAAAAAATTGTACAATTTTGTTCAGAATCTATGAGTTATATATTGATGTTTTCCATATAAAAGTAAACACCGTAGATAGCTGTTGGTCAAATGCTCATCCAGTTGACCATTTTTCCTCCAGACCCACAAAGTGCAAGCATTCAATCTGGGGTGAGACTAAAAGGCCACTGTCAAACACATCCAATAGTGGCTTATCTCCAGTGAGAATGATGGAGAGTTCTTGTTCTTTCTGGGTTTTTTTTTTTTAATAAAAAATAAATGATATCTTACTTCTTTGTTATCAATAGCTAGGCTTTCTTTTAAAAACTTGGGTGACTGGCCTAGCCCTTTTTCTCATATAGAATGTAGAGTTGCTTTTTGATACATCTTTCTGGCATCCACTACACCAGGAAATGCTCTGTAATTCCTCCACCCCTTAGCTAAGCTCCATTAGTATGCACATGGAACAGTGAAAATATTGGGAATAGAGTTCCCTAGTGTAATATTGCAAGTAATAACAAAATATATGTGGAGGATGTAATCTCATCTATTAGAGTCAGTACACACGGCGAATAATGCGGCGTGAGTGGAATGCAACAAAAAAATCGCATTCCACTCGGACCAATATTACTGTATTGGGCAGCTCCCATGAGCGATTGTTTTCTCAGCCCTAATCAAGCCGAGAAAACAGGCACAGCATGCTGCAGGTGGAATGCGATCTTGTTCCACTAGCACCCATTCAAGTCGGCAACGGAGGAGATAGGGAGATAAATCCCTCCCTCCCATCCACAGCGTCGTCTCTCCCCTCCGCAACTGTGGTCTAATCGCACGATCAGAGCACAGTCGCATGACACTCGTATGACACTCGGCTCCCGCTGTGCTGCGAGTGTGTGTCGAGTGTCATGCGAGTGTGGCGCCCCTGACCTGGTCAGGCACCACTGAGTACTGCACCCATGCTGGGGACAGTACAATACAGGTAATCCAGAAGGCTGACCGAGGTGTGACTACACAGGCGCATAGTGATCAGGTCTCACACATGTACCTATGAGAGGACCCCTGGGGATCCCAGGAGGGGGAAAAGCCTTCACCTTCACTGGAATAGTGGAGGGGGCCAAAAAGCCTCCATCTCCTCTCAAGGGGTGTGGTGGAGAGCCTGGTTGCTAGGTGGCGTAGGCAAGAACAGGAGAGGAGGAGCAGTGAGCCGGTTTAGTGCAGAGTCCAGGGAGCTCAGAGAAGAGCAGACCCCTGGGGCTGTTGCAGTCTAACAGCGCCCGCGCAGTGGCTACCGACGGGGGAGAACGGTCACCTAGGAGTGCTACCCGAAATCCATCTTCAGCTAAAGAGAGAGCACGGAGTGGGAAGTAAGGAGACTGCTAGGGAGTACCAGGCCCAAACGGGCGGCAGATCCCGGAGCGGGGATAGATCCACCTTTCCTTGCTAAACCTGCCGGTGTGGGGCCCTCAAAGCCCACACCACAACACCCAAAAGCCGCAGCCACGTAGCCACAGTTAGGGCCCATAGTTCACAGGAGGCAAGCAGCTGGAGTGATCTGGTCCAGGCGACAAGCAAACGGCAACCAAACGAGGGGAGCAGTTACTTCCCTGGGTGACCCCATAGGGACTAAAAGTCGGGGTTACCCCAAACCACCAAGGGCTAAGGAAGGCGAGTCGGTAGTCACCCTCATCAGTCAGCCCGAAGGATACCTGGTTCCAGCCTGGTTCATCCCAGCTACGCCCGGGTTACTCACTCTGCCACCTTCTGTGAGTAAAACCCCTGAAAGACATCCTGCTTGTGTGGAGTTATTCTGCGCCTTGTGGTTCTACACACCTACACAGGGCCCTGGGGCTTGCCTCACTCTCAGGAGGCTACTACAACCGACTGCACCCACCATCAGCTCCAGGCATCCCTTAATCTGCAGTGGCGGTCCCCACTGACCGCAATACTGAGAGTGGCGTCACGACAAATAGAAGATTTCCTACCTGTGACAAAGACCAGACTGTTCCATCCAAGTGGAGTCCCTGAAGGTAATGCACCGACACTGCACATGCGGGGCTTCACACGAGTACTCACAGTAATCCCCGTGTGGCCTCAGCCTTAAGGGGCACTTTGCACACTACGACATCGCAGGTGCGATGTCGGTGGTGTCAAATCGAAAGTGACGCACATCCGGCGTCGCTGTCGACATCATAGTATGTAAAGCATTTTTTATACGATTAACGAGCACAAAAGTGTCGTAATCGTATCATCGGAGTAGCGTCGGACATTCCCATGATTTGGGTAAGACCGATGTTACGATGTTGTATCTTGTTCCTGAGGCAGCAAACATCGCTGTGTGTGAAGCCGCAGGAGCGAGGAACATCTCCAACCTGCGTCCCGGCCGGCTATGCGGAAGGAAGGAGGTGGGCGGGATGTTTATGTCCCGCTCATCTCCGCCCCTCTTCTTCTATTGGCCGCCTACCGTGTGACGTCGCTATGACGCCGCACGACCCGCCCCCTTAGGAAGGAGGCAGTTCGCCGGCCAGAGCGACGTCGCAGGGCAGGTGAGTGCATGTGAAGCTGCCGTAGCAATAATGTTCGCTACGGCAGCTATCACCATGATATCGCAGCTGCGACGGGGGTGGGGACTATCGCGCTCGGCATCACAGCATCGGCTTGCGATGTCTTAGAGTGCAAAGGGCCCCTAAGGCCCTGTCACACACTGAGATAAATCTGCGGCAGATGTGTGGTTGCAGTGAAATTGTGGACAATCAGTGCCAGGTTTGTGGCTGTGTACAAATGGAACAATATGTCCATGATTTCACTGCAACCACAGATCTGCCAAAGATTTATCTCTATGTATAACGGGGCCTTTAGAGTTGCACTATGAGTACAACACAATTATAGATTTGTTTCAAATATGTTTTCCATGTCTACTCATCACTCCTGCAGAGGGAATACCATTCTCACATTAATAGGTCAGGGAAGAGAAAAGATACGTAGGTGCAACCAACACCAACTGCAATGGGCGTCCAATTTTGATGTCCATCTGGGGGATTAAACCATCATGAACAGGGTGGTATATAGATCTTAATGCTTTATTGGCACAACACATTTTGATTCCAAAAGCATTCATTTTCCTCAGGCATAAAAATACATCAGATTGATTTTAAATATAGACCAACCAATCCCTGACACATGTTTCAGGGTATTTGCCCCTCTTCCTCTGCAGAGCCAGAGGAAGATTTCTGAGTTTATAGTTAAATGCTATGCATTTTTATCCCAGCATAGCATCAAGTTCTATATACTCCCCCAGCTCATGGTGGTTTAATCCTATGGAAGAATATCATGCTTGGACGCCACTTGCAGTTACTATTAGTGGCACCTACGTATCAATTAGTGTGAACACATCCAAGTCAAATCTAATTTCACATTGAAAATTCTGACACTCCCCCGATAGTTTCTCTGGTGTCTGGGATCACCAGAGGCAAACTCAGGTGTCAACCTTCTGTGTGCTGATTTATAGGTAGGCTAGCTGGAGCTAATCTCTGCTAGTCTGCTTGTTAGGCTCCTTTATTCACAGGTGGTGGGGAAGCCTATAACATCTGCTCTCCTCCTTTTTAAGCTGGATGAAATTTTCTAACCATGCCAGCTATAGTTTTTACTGTGTTGGTCTGTGTGCTTTGGTGTCCCAGGCGGCTATCTGTTGAAAGTGTTACTTTTTGCTTGGAGGGATTCAGGCATCCCCACCAATAGAGGTATCCCTGAGGTTCGAGATAGCATAGGGCCCCCTAGCTTGAAGGACAGCTCAGGCAACCCAGTTCCGTGCAATCCAATAGGCATCGCAACATCAATTGAGGGACAGTATGCAAGAGTAAATGTGACCCAAGATGAGAAAACATAAAGTAAGTGTACAGGGGGGGGAGGAGTATGATAAATGAAAGCAAGAAAAACCTCCCACCAACCTGAGGAAATAGGAAAGGTATTGGGAAGGTAAGTAAGAAAACACAGAAAAGTAATACAACTGGTCTCTGCCTAGGAAGCAAAATCCCTTTGTTGCAGGGCTGGATCTCCTTAGCAAACATTCACCAAAAAATATAGCCAGCAAGGAAGGCAGGTGTAAGGTGAATATAAATAGTATAATTAGACAAAATAGAACTATGAGAAACACTTAACTAACAACAAACCAAGGGAAGAAAAGCAAAGATAGGAGAACCATCAGCAATTGGGCAAAGACCAACCAGGCACTGGCTCAATAGGGAAGAAAACCAACCACGCAGCAAGAGGTGACTGGATCGAGCCCCGGATCCAATGCATGACAGAAGCAACCCTGATGGCGGCGTTACACGCTACGATTTATCTGACGATATGTCGTCGGGGTCACGGATTTCGTGATGCACATCTGGCATCGTTAGCGACGTTGCGCGTGACACCTACGAGCGACGCCGAACGTTCGCACATAGGTTGAAAATTGATGATCGTTGACACGTCGTTCACTTTCAAAATATTGTTCATCGTTTGGAACACAGCAGACATATTGCTACGTTTGACACCCTGCAAACGATAAACAACATCTACACGACCGCCTTGGTCAAACAATATATCGCTGAACAATTTTGCGTCGCTTGTGAGATCGTTACGTGTGACCACTAATAAACGACCTTTGAGCGATCTCAGCAAATTGTAGCTACGATATGGGCGTGTCACATCGCTAATGAGATCGTCAGATAAATCGTAGCGTGTAAAGCGGCCTTGAGAGTCATGGTCTGACACTTTAACAGGCCTTGGAACATAGCTAAGGATATAAGCCAAATCAGAGTGTACAAGTATTAATACCAACCAGTAAAATACACTGTGCTTTACTCTATCCATCCTACTGATAACCAGAAGATTGGTTATTTATTTAAAGGTAATCTGTCAGGTCCAATATGCACCTATAACTAGAATTGAGTGATGTTCGATTCGAACGGTTCGCAAATTTCAAATTCGAGTGATTTTGGGGGGTGTTCGAGTCGTTCGACAAAATCAAACGATTTGCTTAAAGCTCAGCAGTTTGAGTTACCGTTCGAGAATGGTTCGATCACCAAAAGCGTGGCTTTTCACAGTAAGGCTATATGAGCACGTTGCGTATCTGCATGCGTCCTGCATCCCCAGCACAATCCCTCTCTCTTTCCTACTCACCAATCACGGGCGCGAGGCTGCATGGCTGTCACAAAGCTCCGTCGGCTTTTCCTCTTTTGAAAATGGCTGCCGCTTCATTATTCAATCAAGTATTCCCTGCTTTCCCTGCCCACCGACGCCCATGATTGGTTGCAGTCAGACACGCCCCCACGATGAGTGACAGCTGTCTCACTGCAACCAATCACAGGATGATGAGTGCGGTAGTGCCTGCGTGTGCGGTGATGATGGGGGTTGTAGTGCCTGCGTGTGTGCGAGGATGATGAGTGCCATAGTGCCTGCGTGTGCGGTGATGATGGGGGTTGTAGTGTCTGCGTGTGTGCCAGGATGAGTGCCGTAATGCCTGCGTGTGCGGTGATGATGGGGGTTGTAGTGCCTTCGTATGTGCGAGGATGATGGGGGTTATAGTGCCTTTGTGTGCAGTGATGATGGGGGTTATAGTGCCTGTTGTAGTGCCTGCGTGTGTGCGAGGAAAATGAGTGCCATAGTGCCTGCGTGTGCGGTGATGGTGGGGGTTGTAGTGCCTGCGTGTGCGGTGATGATGGGGGTTGTAGTGCTTGAGTGTGTGCAGTAATGAGTGTGGTACTGCCGGTATTTGTCCATCCATCCGCAAATCCATCCATCCACCCATCCGCCCATCCATGCATCCATGCATCCATCCGCCCATCCATCCACCCATCCATTCATTCATCAATCCATCCGCCCATCCATCCGCCCATCCATCCATCCATCCATCCATTTGCCCATCCATCCATCCTTGCAGCTAAACAATCTGCTTCTAGATTCTCTACTGCAGTATTGAAGTCAAGATTAACAAATCTTCCTATGCTTTTCATGAGAGGCAGTGCCTCAATGGATAGAGCTCCTGCCTAAGGAGAGTTAGTTCACGAGTTCGAGTCCCGACCGTCCTGGTAAAGAATTTAATTTATTTTAAATTAGAATTATTATTTATTTATAATTATACTTTAATTTAATTATGCACTGAGGGGAGGAGCCGGACATCAGCTGTGAGCCGTGGGACACACCTCTAAAATCGGAGCAGTTCACGGAATGAGACTGCTCTGCTCTCTCCTCTCTCTCTTCTCTTTCTCTCTTTTTCTCTCTCTCTCTTTCTCACTCTCTCTCTTCCTCTCCCTTTCTCTCTCTCTCTTTCTCTCTCTTTCTCTCTCTCTCTCTTTCTCTCTCTTTCTCTCTCTCTCTTTTTCTCTCTCTCTTTTTCTCACTTTTTCTCTCTCTCTCTTTTTCTCTCTTCTCTCTCTCTCTCTTTTTCTCATTCTTTCTTTTTCCCTCCCTCTCACTCTCTCTCTGTCCTCTCTCCTCTTTCTCTCTCTTCTCTCTCTTCTCTCTCACTTCTCTCCCTCTTCTCTCCTTCTCTCTCTCTCCTCTCTCTCTTCTCTCTCGCTCTCTTTTCGCTCTCTTCTCTCTCCTCTCCTTCTCTCTTTCCTCTCTCTCTTCTCTCTCGCTCTCTTCTCGCTCTCTTCTCGCTCTCTTCTCTCTCTTCTCTCTCTTCTCTTTTCTCTCTCTTTTCTCTCTTTTTTCTCTATCTTTTTTCTCTATCTTTTCTCTTTATCTTTTCTCTCTCTTTTCTCTCTCTTTTTTCTCTCTCAGACCCGGCAATGATCAGCTGATGCGGTCACCTAACGGAATCATCAGCTGACACTATAAGTCGAGCGGTGAGGCCGACTTTTTACCGCCCGGCCGGCTAAACTATCAGCTGATGCTGTCGGACAGGAGTCTGCACAGAAGTGTGTAGGTTTTTTTTGCACTGATGCATCAGCTGATTGTATAAAAGCCGTTTATACAATCAGCTGCTGTGTCATGTGATTCAGGCCCTTGAACCTGACACATCATCTGATCGCTTTGCCTTCCAGCAAACCGATCAGATGATATTGGATCCGGATTGGATGGCGCGGGACTCTTGACCCAGGATTACTGCGGAGGAGGGTTCTTTACTTAAAAAAAGATGGAGTCACTAATTGTGTTGTGTTTTCTTTCTAATAAAAATGTTTTTTGTGTGTTGTGTTTTTTTTATCTGTACTAGAAATTCATGGTGGCCATGTCTAATATTAGCGTGACACCATGAATTTCGGGCTTAGGGCAAGTTGATAATATACAGCTAGCCCTAACCCCATTATTACCCAGTGAGCCACCCGTCACCAGGGCAGCTGGAAGAGTTGGATACAGCACCAGAAGATGGCGCTTCTATGAAAGCGCCATTTTCTGGGGCAGCTGCGGACTGCAATTCACAGCAGGAATGCCCAGAAAGCTTGGGTACCCTGGCTGCGAATTCCAATCCCCAGCTGCCTAGTTGTACCTGGCTGGACACAAAATTGGGCGAAGCCCACGTAATTTTTTTCTTTTAATTATTTCATGAAATTCATGAAATAATTAAAAAAAAGGGCTTCCCTATATTTTTGGTTCCCAACCGGGTACAAATAGGCAGCTGGGGGTTGGGGTCAGCGCGTAGCTGCCTGCTGTACTTGGCTAGCATACAAAAACATGGCGAAGCCCACGTAATTTTTTTGGGGGGCAAAAAACTCCTGCATACAGTCCTGGATGGAGGATGCTGAGCCTTGTAGTTTTGCAGCTGCTGTCTGTCTGTATGGAGGAGAGCAGACAGCAGGTGGAGAACTACAAGGCTCAGCATCCTCCATCCAGGACTGTATGCTGGAGGGAGAAGCAGGGGGAGCAGAACTGCAAGGCTCAGCATACTTCATCCACTAGTGTATGCAGGAGAGCAGACAGAAGCTGCAGAACTACAAGACTCAGCATACTCCATCCAGGACTGTATGCAAGAGTTTTTTGCCCCCCCCAAAAAATGACGTGGGCTTCGCCATATTTCTGCATGCTAGCCAGGTACAGCAGGCACCTACGGGCTGCCCCCAACCCCCAGCTGCCTATTTGTACCCAGCTGGGAACCAAAAATATAAGGAAGCCTATTTTTTAATCATTTCATGAATTTCATGAAATAATTAAAAAAAAATGACATGGGCTTCGCCCCATTTTTGTATCCAGCCAGGTACAACTAGGCAGCTGGGGATTGGAATCTATAGCACAGGTTGGCCCGAGCTTTCTGGGCCCCTCTGCTGCGAATTGCAGTCCGCAGCCACCCCAGAAAATGGCTCTTTCATAGAAGCTCCATCATCTGGTGCTGTATCCAACTCTTCCAGCAGCCCTGAAGCCGGGTGGCTTGCTGAGTAATAAGGGTTAATACTAGCTTTGTTTTACTAGCTAGTATTAAGCCAGAGATTCTTAATGTCAGGCAAGTTTGACCCGGCCATTAAGAATCTCCAATAAAGGGTTAAAAAAAAGACACCACACAGAGAAAAAATACTTTAATAGAAATAAATACACAGACACATTAGAGACTCCATGTTTATTACTCCCTCTCAACCCTCCACGATCCTCGTCTTCTGTCTTCTTTCTCCTTCAACCCATGCAGCTCTACTACATCAGACAGCACTGCATGGGAGGAAAACGCTGCTGCTCCCGTGCAGTCTAATCACTCAGTGAGTGAGCAGAGGCTGCGGGTTGTAAGCGGTGTCACCGCTGCCACCATTGCTATAGTAACCGGCTGTGGCATCCAGTCCTTTCATGTGGACTGACTCTGTAAAGAGCGCTGACATGCAGGGACGGGGAGTCGACCATTTGCCCAAGCATCTCGCCGGTACATGGAGATGCTCAAAGGAGCACCACATACCGGAGAGATGCACTAACAGGACCTAGCATAACGTCTAGCCATGTGACCAGTCTGTAGCCAATGAGATAATAGACACGTGACTGGTCACATGCTATTTTGACGTCACAGAAGGTCCTATCATCAGTGCTGGTTACCGGGAGGGCGCAGCGATGATCGGAAGGGAAAGCGGCGGGAGACAGAGTGCAGGACGCATCGCGGGGACCTGTAAGTGTAATGGCAATGTTTATTAACTGTATGTGTATATGTATAATGTGTTTTTATGTGTTTCTGTTTGCCTACCATTGTTTTCAATGGGGTTCGAAGGGGTTCGTCGAACGTTTGCTGAACGTTTGCCGAACGGAGCCACCGTTCGACAAATTGAACCGAACTTGAACACTAGGGGGGTGGCTCAACACTACCTATAACATTGAGCAGTTATCGATCCATATTTCTAATCCCTGCCTAACTGTCCCTGTATACACTAGCATAGATAATGGGATCTTTAGGAAAAGGTATTTCTAAAGATCTTTTATCGTATTCTAATGAGGCCAGAAACTAGTCGCAAGGACGTTATTTCCCCTGGCTAGTTGGCCCCATTATTATGTTAGTACGCCCCTGTGGGTGTGCAAACATGCTAATAAATGTGCAACGTCAGAGGATGGTCTCACTCACCTCTCTGCTGTCATCACGTCCGAGTACTGCATTTTGGCTCAGTGCGCATCATCTCAGACCTCTGGTCATGCGCACTACATGGGTTTGAAGCCAGGACTCGTACACCCGGATTCATAGTGCACATGACTGGAAGTCCGTCATCATGTGCAATGAGTCGAAATCCAGGACTCAGACACGATGGCAGTAGAGGGGTGAGTGAGATCATCCTGTGACGCTGTGCATTTTTTAGCATGTTAGCACGTTCACAGGGGAGTACTAACAGGCTAAGGGGGCAGACTAGTCAAGGGAAGTAACGCCCCTGCAACTAGTCGCTGGCCTCATTAACATAAGATAAAAGATCTTTAGAAATACTGTTTCTAAAGATCTCTTTATCTATGCTAGTGTATACAGGGATGGTTAGGCAAGGATTAGCAATATGCACCCAAAACTGCTTGTGGTTCTGGGTGCATATTTCACCTGACAGGTTCCCTTTAATTTGACCATATTTAGATTGTATTGTTTGGTCCAGTTAAATGTAATGACCAGCATTTACTAAGACGTTTTAACGTCTCTCCATATATATGAGGCAGTTGAAGCAATTTGTGTAAAATTTATTAAAAAGCATACGTTTTGTTTTACCCAGGAACATTATCAAGTCTACGTTTGTTCTTAGCAGGAAAAGGTTTGTGCCAGAAATTTGTATCAATTCCATTTAGTCTATTTAGAAAAAAAAATGATTAAAATCACTATTCCTTTAGAAACTATGCCAACCTATCTTGACAGTGCCACTCTTCAGATTTTGCATATTTGCAGCCTTTTCCTGATGAAATTTTGTCCCAAAAAATGGCATAGTGGGACTACTAAACATAAGCCACAGTTTCAGGTAAAACAACGTCTCAAAACTGACTCTGGAGGCTGAGCTTGTACTTTTTATAGCATATAAAGCTATCTTCATTCATGTTTCTATAATTGGGAGAAATGAAGATTAAATAATCAAGTAGTCCAGATAGATTCAATGATATAATGAGTTAACTGCAAATAATTGACCATAACTGCATGTCATATGAAGTTACAAATAAATTAGAATATCATCAAAAAGTTAATTTATTTCAGTAATTCAATACAAAAAGGGAAACATATATATTATATATAGTCATTACACACAGAGGGATCTATTTTAATTCTTTATTTCTGTTAGTGTTGATGATTATGGCTTACAGCCAATGGAGGGATGTTCTGGTATCCTTATCGTGTGCACATGCGCTGGGACCTTAATGACGCATCTCGGCTTCCACTCATGGGTCGCTTACGACGACACTGATTCTTTTTCCGGGCCTCAATAATGTGCGCGTGCACCACAATGACTGCGGTTATTTTGATAATACACACTTGTGCTATCTGTTATTTATACACTGGATATCCCCAGGTCTATCATATGATCCTCTGTTTAAAAGCTGCCTCTCACAGCGAAACGTGCATTGGGGCGTCCCTCCTCCCTCTCATGCTGTGGTCTGACACTTTTGCTTACTATCCAGGGATACATCTGACTTACTAATATGGGTCTATTCTCCATTTAATGTGCCAGGGTGACAGTGTTTACTTTGTAGCTACATAGTTTGACACAGGCTGGGAGACAGGGGGTCTATTTAACGTCAGTATTTTGGATATTTATAGTGATTAGCATACCGTGTCTTTTCTCCTTTATGCAGATAATAGAAATTGCCGACTGCCATTGTTTTTCCTACAACCACTACTTTTCCCGGGGGGACATTGTTGACATAAATGGACACTTGTGAATCATTTTACCTCAACATTTCTATCTGTCTTATTCATGCAATTTTGTCTTTTCATTTTTCATGTTTATTTATTTGTTCAATAAAGAATTAATAATTTTTTACTTACCGTAATTATTTTGTATTCCAGGTGTTATTACTTTATGCCCTCCTCTTTTTCATTCCCTCTATATAATATGTTTCCCTTTTTGTATTCAATTACTGGAATAAATTAACTTTTTGATGATATTCTAATTTATTGAGATGCACTTGTATCAATGATAGAAAAATGGATCTTATGTCATCCACCTGCCTGATGTCTTGCTGGTTTTACTTTGTATTCTTAAATCTTAGATATAAATAAGAGTGGAGCCGCATCATCATCATCATCATGAAGATAGATATCAAACTGGGAGCTGAAGATCTCTCACTGTGTAATCAGCGTCTCACAGGGAATGGACAGACTCTCGTTCAGAGATATCGACCTATCATTGACAAGTATTTCAGAAACCAGCTTTACTGCACAAGAGGGACAACGCTATTGACCTTTAAAGGTCAATGTGACAAAGGAATTAATTAACATTTTCCAAAACATTCCCCCATCTACAGTCTCATTAACATTAAAGTAGCAACCCTAAATTAAATTGTAAAGTATCTCTGGTAAAAAGAAGAAGGAAATCTCTAGTTTATGAGAAAAATAAATTACTTACAGCTTGGTGGTTTACAGACATGGAGAATATTGTGTAATATTCAGTGGATGCATCACTTCCCTGTATAAAGGGGTTTTCCTACCAAAAGCATAGATTACCTCATTCACAGAATACATAAATATAACCCTAATTTCCAAAAAGTTAGAGCCCTGTAAAATGTAAAGAAAACATGAATGCTAGAATTTCCAAATCTTTTGTAGGCATATTTTTTTTCATAATGGAACATAAAACTTAGATCACAAGATAAAAGATATTTATCAATTTTATTTTATTTAAAAAAAATATATATTAATAAATTGGTAGCAGCAACACATTTCAAAAAGGTTGGTCCCTGGCCATGTATACCATTGTATAGAGCCCCCTCTTCATCTTAAATCAGCCTGTATATGTCTGGTAAGTAAAGATCAATTGCTGGAGTTTTGGGAGAGGAATGTTGTGCCAGTCTTGTCAAATGTGGCTGCTCCACAGACTGGGGCGTCATCTTTTCTGGACTTTTTGTTTTAAAATGCACTAAATGTTTTCCATTGGTGAAAGGTCTGGCCTGCAGGAGGCCGGATCATCACCAGATCTCTTCATCTGCATAGCCATGCTGTTGTAATGGATGCAGAATGTGGTTTAGCTTTTTCATGCTGAAATATACAAGGCCTTCTCTGAAACAGACAACGTCTGCATGGGAGCATATGTTGTTCTAAAACTCATAAAATACTCAGCAATGGTAGTGCCTTTCCAGGTGTGTAATCTGACCATGCCATAGGCACTAATGCAGCTCTAAACCATCAGAGACACAAGAACTGTGCGCTAATAACAATCTTGATGTTTCATCATCACCTCTTTAGCCTTATTTGTGATAAGACTTGAAAATTGCTGCTCACAGACACATCTATCCAATCTCATTGAGCTAGAGCTAGTATAAAAAGAAAAAAGGGCAAAAACATCAGATTCTAGATGTGTAAAGCTGGTAGAGATGTAGCCCAAAGACTTCCAACAGTAATTGCAGCAAAAGATAGGCCTACAAAGTTTTCAGGGGGCTGAGAACAAATGCACATCCCAATTATCAGATTTATATTTTTAAAATATTCAGAAAATCATGTGTCAATTGTTTTACACTTCACAAATACTTGTTACTTAGTGTTGGTATATCACATAAATCCCAGTAAAATACATTTAAGTTTGTGCGTGTAGCTTGAAATAATGTGGAAAAGTTCATGGGGCATGAATAATTTTTCAAGGCCCTGTATTTACGGATATGGCTTTTTCACTGCTGGTAATATATTCATGTACACAGTTTATTCACTGCTGGTATGTATATATTAATGCATACAATTTAGTTACAGCTGGTATGCATTCACAGGAGAAGGACATCATGGTCGGAAGAATAGAAGGAACAAGGTGAAGAGGAAGACCAGCAACCTGAAGGCTTGATACTGTCAAGAAAATGGTGGAGAAGACCCTGGTGGACCTATCTAGGCTTGCAGAAGATCGATCTTCCTACAGAGTGTTCATCCATCAAGTCGCCATGGCTTGAGATAAAGCTGAAGACCATTATTATTATTATTATTATTCATAATATTAATAATAGTAATAATAATATGTATGAATGAAGCTTATTCACAACCATATATTTTTATATTTCAGTTTATCCACTGCTGGTGAATATTCATATACGCATTTTGCTCACTGCTGGTATATACTTATAATTTCAGTACATAAACAAGTTCATTCTAAGTTAGAGAAAGAAAATTTTAGATTTACTTTTTGTATTGCTAGTGAGTTTTTTTTGGAACGTAGGGGGGGGGCACAATTTACATTTTTGCCTCAGGCAGCAAATATGGCAGAATAAGACTTTTGGTTTCTTTCTTCTAAATACATCAAGGTAAGTTATCAAGTCTTCAGTCTTAACCTCTGCTGTTCATTAATTGATTACCCACCTTCTAATGCCACATTTCACTTATAGAGGTTGATAAAGCTGGCATCCATGTAAAGGGGTATGTCTATCTTAATCGCCAGGGTATGCCATCATTTTTTATCTGTCAGTGCATGATCTTTTGGACTCACACAGATACTTAGAAATAAGGGGTTGTAACGCTGATCAATGCTGTGGTGCATTTGACAGTTTTTCTGCAGGGCCCCGACCACCCACGGTGCAGGGAAACCACAGCAGAGCCCATCCAAGGGAAACGTGCCAGCAACAGGTCATTGCTCAGGCAGTTGGCGATGAGCACCACTGTGCAGCAAAAGGTGCCGACAGAGACTATCATTCTCAGAATAAGTGAGGGTTCAAGAAGTTACAAAGTGTTGGCATATTGTAATAATACACAACAGAAAGAGGGAAAGCCAGCATGATCTGAGAATGGCATGCAAACAATTATAAGTGTAAATTCACAAATTATTCCAACTGTACTATAATACAAAATGAGATTATTAGCAAACAATTGATCAATTTTTTGAGCCACCCCTGCCACGTCACAGCGAAACTCAATAGGTGGGGTCCTACTCTATATTATATATTTACATTGTGCCATGCGGCCTCCTAAGTTAATTAAAAGCAGAACCATATTGAAGCATCATATATACCTGTAACATTTCAGAAACCGCTTCCATACTTGCAAGGAGAGGCGACTGCGAATAAAGGCAGCCCAGACCCCAGCATGTGCAGTGAACGCCACACACACCAGGACAATGTCAGTACTGGCCCTCACAGTGCCCGACCAGCAACCATGAATGAAGGCCAGACCAGGGTCCATGAATAAAGGCCAGACCAGGGTCCATGAATGAAGGCCAGACCAGGGTTTATGAATAAAGGCCAGACCAGGGTCCATGAATGAAGGCGGAACAGGCCCAAGTAAATGGTGCTTAATTAAGAAAGCCTGTGGTAAAGGGTGAGGTGGTTGAGTGTGAACAGCCACCAATATTTAATTTTGATAGAAACAGAAGGAATTTGCAAACCAATTTGTGAATTTACACTTTTCATTTTTTTCATGCCATTTTAAAGCAGTGCTGGCTCCCCCCTTCTGTTGCATATTGTAATAATACGCCATATCTTTATGTGATAGGAATACTCCTTTAAATGGAAAACAGCAAGAAAAATGTAACGTGGTGGAATTCAAATAAATGGCTATCCTTTTTGAATACTGGAAAAGAAGCTAATCAGCCAGAATATTACCAATACAAATGTAAGCACATATCATCTGCCATGTACACATGGCATAACTAAAGTGCCACCATATGTATGCATGTACTGTTACATGCATGTATTTACTGATCGTACACAGTAAAGGGGGCTTTACATGCAGCGATATTGCTAGCGATATCACTGGTGAAAGCACCCGCCCCCATTGTTTGTGCGTCACGGGCAAATCGCTGCCTGTTGCGCACAAAATCATTAGGAGCCGTCACACAAACTTACCTGCCTAGCGACGTCGCTGTTGTCGGCAAACCGCCTCCTTTCTAAGGGGCGATTCGTGCTGCGTCACAGCGGCGTCACTAAGCAACCGCCCAATAGAAGCGGAGGGGCAGAGATAAGTGGCCGTAACATCCCGCCCACCTCCTTCCTTTCTCATTGCCGGCGGTCGCAGGTAAGCTGTAGTTCGTCGTTCCCGAGGTGTCACACGTAGCGATGTGTGCTGACTCGGGAAAAACGAACAACCTGCGTCCTCAACAATGAACGATTTTTTGAAAATGAACGACGTGTCAACGATCAACGATAAGGTGAGTATTTTTGATCATTAACGGCTGTTTGTTGGTGCCACACGCAACGACGTTGCTAACAAGGCCGGATGTGCGTCACGGAATCCGTGACCCCGGCGATATATCGTTAGATACGTCGTTGCGTGTAACGGGGCCTTAAGTTGCAATATTAGTAGTAATATCCGGTAAGGCCAATGAAAGCATAAGAATAACTAATGTACTATATACTGGGTGCTGAGATTTAAAGAGAGTTGGAAATATGTGAGCAAGAATAATGAATGGAGCTGAATCTACAATACAGTACCTAAATCCAATTAAAAAGGTAGCACTTTGTCAAGGAGTAATTAGTCATTTACACCTCGGCGGAAGGTGCAAGGGAACGGCATAATCTTCATCTAAGCCCATCTCATTTACATTCCAAACGAGCTCTGATCTCATCCACGTTCCCATCATGTTTACCCTGCCAGGACTTCTAGCCGTAACTTCTCCCATGCCCTAACCTGCCCCGGATTGACTGGGAATAAATCTTTCTGCTCATGAAATGTTAATTGGAAATGTAGCTCCTGGTCTCGCAGGTGCATGAGGACGAGAATTGTTTATATAGGATGAGGAATATGATGAGCAGCACAACAATAGAAGAAGATACAAAGGATTATGTAAACAGGTGGAGGGAATCGGGCTAATGACAGAGCTAAATTATTTGGGGGGCTTTTGTCTAACAACCATTATACGTGCTACCAGCATTACACCCGGGGATGGGATTAATCAAGGCAATGGTTTTTATTCTGCTGTAGAATAAACTCCATTAACATGAAGCTATGTGGAATCATAAATGTGTATCCTTTAGTGATGAGCGAGTACTAAAAAGCTCGGGTGCTCGAAGCTCGGGCCGAGCCTCCCAAGATACTCGTGTACTCGGCCCGAGCAACGAGCCCAATGTTATCCTATGGGAGACCCGAGTATTTTTGTGAAATGACCTCCCGGCAGCATGGAGAAACCCTAAAAATGTCACAAAAGTCTCAGAAGAGTGCTCAAATGACATGGCAACAGCATGGGGAAGACCCCTTGAAGCATTTATCACTCAAAAGTCACAGCTGTGAACAATTTTGTCCGCGTTTTACGCCATTTTTACGGACTCACCAGAAAACCTTCCAAAATGACCCCAAAATGATTTTTCATGGCGGAAATGTTAAGGGCACATACCCAATAGTGAGATAGATCTGGTGTATGTTACTTTTTGAGATCAATACATGAAAGATTTTACGTGAAAACATTGTGTGGCACTCCGATGTCCCTGAGAAGAGACGTACATGAAGGCCTCTTGAGTCTAATGTGCCCATTTTGAGGAAGTGAGTCTTTGTAGTATTTTCCTTTGCCAGGGCAGTCCTAAATTGTGAGGTTCACCAATGCCCCTGCATACAGACGTGCATGAGGGCCTCAAAACATTAAGTGTCCATTGTCAGGAAGTGGGTGTATTATAGTATAGCCCTTAGGCAGGGCAGCCAAAAATTGGGAGGCTCCACATTGTCCCTGGGTAGAGACGTGCATGATGGCCTTTAAACCTGAAGTGCCCATTGTAAGGAAGTGGGTCTATTTCAGTATAGCCCTTTGCCAGGGCAGCCAAAAATTGGGAGGCTCCACATTGTCCCTGGGTAGAGACGTGCATGAGGGCCTCAAAACATTAAGTGTCCATTTTAAGGAAGTGGGTGTATTTCAGTATAGCCCTTAGGCAGGGCAGCCAAAAATTGGGAGGCTCCACATTGTCCCTGGGTAGAGACGTGCATGAGGGCCTCAAAACATTAAGTGTCCATTTTAAGGAAGTGGGTGTATTTCAGTATAGCCCTTAGGCAGGGCAGCCAAAAATTGGGAGGCTCCACATTGTCCCTGGATAGAGACGTGCATGATGGCCTTTAAACCTGAAGTGCCCATTGTAAGGAAGTGGGTCTATTTCAGTATAGCCCTTTGCCAGGGCAGCCAAAAATTGGGAGGCTCCACATTGTCCCTGGGTAGAGACGTGCATGAGGGCCTCAAAACATTAAGTGTCCATTTTAAGGAAGTGGGTGTATTTCAGTATAGCCCTTAGGCAAGGCAGCCAAAAATTGGGAGGCTCCACATTGTCCCTGGATAGAGACGTGCATGATGGCCTTTAAACCTGAAGTGCCCATTGTAAGGAAGTGGGTCTATTTCAGTATAGCCCTTTGCCAGGGCAGCCAAAAATTGGGAGGCTCCACATTGTCCCTGGGTAGAGACGTGCATGAGGGCCTCAAAACATTAAGTGTCCATTTTAAGGAAGTGGGTGTATTTCAGTATAGCCCTTAGGCAGGGCAGCCAAAAATTGGGAGGCTACACGTTGTCCCTGGGTAGAGACGTGCATGAGGGCCTCAAAACATTAAGTGTCCATTTTAAGGAAGTGGGTGTATTTCAGTATAGCCCTTAGGCAGGGCAGCCAAAAATTGGGAGGCTCCACATTGTCCCTGGGTAGAGACGTGCATGATGGCCTTTAAACCTGAAGTGCCCATTGTAAGGAAGTGGGTCTATTTCAGTATAGCCCTTTGCCAGGGCAGCCAAAAATTGGGAGGCTCCACATTGTCCCTGGGTAGAGACGTGCATGAGGGCCTCAAAACATTAAGTGTCCATTGTCAGGAAGTGGGTGTATTATAGTATAGCCCTTAGGCAGGGCAGCCAAAAATTGGGAGGCTCCACATTGTCCCTGGGTAGAGACGTGCATGATGGCCTTTAAACCTGAAGTGCCCATTGTAAGGAAGTGGGTCTATTTCAGTATAGCCCTTTGCCAGGGCAGCCAAAAATTGGGAGGCTCCACATTGTCCCTGGGTAGAGACGTGCATGAGGGCCTCAAAACATTAAGTGTCCATTTTAAGGAAGTGGGTGTATTTCAGTATAGCCCTTAGGCAGGGCAGCCAAAAATTGGGAGGCTACACGTTGTCCCTGGGTAGAGACGTGCATGAGGGCCTCAAAACATTGTTCCCATTGCAAAGGAGCGGGTCTCCTGTCGTTGTAATGTCCATTCTGCAAAGAATGGGCGAAAAAATTTACCACTGGGGGTATACCTGAAACAAAGACCTAACTATTGTAACGGTCATCATGATGGCGCATGAGGAGAAGGAGGAGCAGTCCAGCGATTATCCAAAGTCGAGAAGTGTACCCATGGGTGAGTGGAGGTACATGGCAAACTTTAAATTCCGCTCTCATTTGCTGGTGGTGTGGTGAAGTCTGGCCCAATCCAACCCTTGTTCATCTTTATCAGAGTCAGCCTGTCAGCATTTTCAGTTGACAGGCGGGTGCGTTTATCTGTAATGATTCCACCTGCGGCACTAAAAACACGCTCTGACAAAACGCTAGCAGCAGGGCAGGCCAGGACTTCCAAGGCGTAGAGAGCCAATTCATGCCACGTGTCCAGCTTGGATACCCAATAATTGTAAGGCACAGAGGAATGTCGGAGTACAGTTGTTCGATCTGCAAGGTACTCCTTCAGCATCTGGGCAAACTTAGGATTTCTTGTGGCACTACCCCGCACCTCAGGGGCTGTGGTACGTGAGGGGCTGAGAAAACTGTCCCACATCTTAAAGACTGTTCCCCTACCTCTGGCGGATTGGACTTGTGCCTCTCTCGGCTGTACGCCTCGGTTGTCCACTGATTCCTGACCTATGCCGCTAGCGTTTTGTGAGGGGAATGCTTTGCCTACTTCCGTGAGTATGGCCTTCCGAAACTGCTGCATTTTGGTTGACCTCTCATCCACGGGAATAAGAGACAAAAAGTTCTCCTTGTAGCGTGGGTCTAACAGTGTTACCAACCAGTAATGATTGTCGGCCAAGATGTTCTTAACGCGAGGGTCACGAGACAGGCAGCTTACCATAAAGTCAGCCATGTGCGCCAGACTCTTAACAGCCAGGACTTCAGTAGCCTGACCAACAAGATGACTGAACATGCTGTCCTCCTCCTCCTCCTCCTCCTCCTCCTCCTCATCTACCCTGTCCTCTGGCCAGCCACGCTGAATCGAGGATATGACTGGTGTGCATGTCATATCCTCAATTTGGCCGGAGAGTTGCTCCATGTCTTCATCCTCCTCCTCGTCATAGTCCTCCACTGCACGTTGTGATGAGACGAGGCTGGGCTGTGTGTTATCACCCACACCCACTACTGTTTCTTGCTGCAACTCATCGCGCTCCGCCTGCAATGCATCATGTTTGTTTTTCAAAAGGGACCGTTTTAGAAGGCAGAGTAGCGGTATGGTGACGCTAATAATGGCGTCATCACCACTCACCATCTTGGTGGAGTCCTCAAAGTTTTGGAGGATGGTACATAGGTCTGACATCCATCTCCACTCCTCAGGTGTTATGTGTGGAGTTTGACCCATTTCCCGACGGCTTAGGTGATGCAGGTACTCAACAACTGCCCTCTTCTGCTCACATATCCTGACCAACATGTGCAGAGTTGAATTCCAACGCGTGGGGACATCACACACCAGTCTGTGAGCCGGAAGATGCAAACGGCGCTGAAAGCCGGCAAGGCCGGCTGAAGCAGTAGGTGACTTTCGAAAATGTGCAGACAGGCGGCGAACTTTTACCAGCAGATCAGACAGCTCTGGGTATGACTTTATAAACCGCTGAACCACGAGGTTGAGCACATGGGCCACGCATGGAACATGTGTCAGCTGGCCTCGCCTCAAAGCCGCCACCAGGTTCCGGCCATTGTCACAAACGACCTTTCCTGGCTTTAGGTTCAGAGGTGTGAGCCAGTGATCTGCCTGCTGTTTCAGAGCTGTCCACAGCTCTTCTGCATTGTGGGGTTTGTCACCTATGCAGATTAGCTTCAGCACAGCCTGTTGCCGCTTCGCCGAGGCAGTGCTGCAGTGCTTCCAGCTTGTGACTGGTGTGGAGGGCACAGTGGATGAGGATGCGCAGGAGGAGGAGGAGGCTGAAGAGCATGACATTCCGGAGCTGTAGAGTGTGGGTGAAACACTGACTGAGGTAGGGCCTGCAAACCTTGGTGTGGGAAGGACGTGTTCCGTCCCTCGCTCAGACTGGGTCCCAGCTTCCACAATATTAACCCAGTGTGCCGTCAACGAGATGTAGCGGCCTTGCCCACAAGCACTTGTCCACGTGTCTGTGGTTAGGTGGACTTTGGGTGAAACAGCGTTGTTCAGGGCACGTGTGATGTTTTGTGACACGTGGTTATGCAACGCGGGGACGGCACACCGGGAGAAATAGTGGCGGCTGGGGACCGAGTAACGTGGGACAGCTGCCGCCATCAGGTCACGGAATGCTTCTGTCTCCACCAGCCTAAAAGGCAACATTTCCAGCGCAAGCAGTCGCGAAATGTTAGCATTTAGAACTGTGGCATGTGGGGTGTTGGCAGTGTATTTGCGCCTGCGTTCAAAGGTTTGCTGAATGGATAACTGAACGCTGCGCTGGGACAAGGACGTGCTTGATGATGGTGTTCTTTCTGCGTAGGCAACTGCAGGTGCAGGAGTGGAGGAGGCTTGTTCGCAGGCAGCATGGACAGAGGATTGGCTCGCATGCACAACCAGCGAAGACGTAGCAGTGACATCAGCAAGCACTGCTCCTCGACTCTGTTGTACTTCCCACAAAGTCGGGTGCTTGGCTGACATGTGCCTGATCATGCTGGTGGTGGTCAGGCTGCTAGTTTTGGTACCCCTGCTGATGCTGGCACGGCAGGTGTTGCAAATGGCCTTTTTTGAATCATCTGGATCCAACTTAAAAAACTGCCAGACTCGTGAAGACCTAACATTTGTACAGGCACCTTGTGTCGTCGTGTTGTTACGGGGAACGGTTGCCTGACTTCTGCCTGGGACCACCACCCTGCTTCTTACTGCCTGTTGTGATGCTACGCCTCCCTCCCCCTGTGCACTGCTGTCCTCGCTCTGCATATCCTCCTGCCAGGTTGGGTCAGTTACTGGATCATCCACCACGTCGTCTTCCTCTTCCGCACCCTGCTCCTCCTCCTGACTTGCTGACAATTGTGTCTCATCATCGTCCACCACTTGTTGAGACACGTTGCCAACTTCGTGAGAACGTGGCTGCTCAAATATTTGGCTATCTGTACAGACGATCTCCTCATGACCCACTTCAATATGAGCTGGCGAGAGGCCAGAATGTGTGAATGGAAACGTGAACAGCTCTTCCGAGTGTCCAAGTGTGGGATCATTAATGTCCGAGGAGGACGTGTACTCAGCCTGGTGGTAGGAAGGAGGATCAGGTTCAGAAATGTGCGGTGCAGTATCACGGCTACTGACACTTGACCGTGTGGAAGACAGAGTGTTTGTGGTGGTGCCAATCTGACTGGAAGCATTATCCGCTATCCAACTAACAACCTGTTGACACTGGTCTTGGTTCAAGAGCGGTGTACTGCTGCGGTCCCCAAGAATTTGGGACAGGACGTGCGAGCGACTAGATGTGGCCCTTTGTTGTGGCGAAATTAGAGCTTGCCCACGACCTCGGCCTCTGCCTGCACCACCATCACGTCCACTTCCTTGTTCCTTGCCAATGCCCTTGCGCATTTTGCAATGCTGTGCACTGCTGACGTGTATATTCACTACTTGTGCGTTATATCAAAGTTTCTGGAAATTGCACACCAGTGCACCTGTACGCTGCCACCAACAGGCACACACGTGCGGTTTTAAAAACCAAGCACGGACGCAATAATAACCTAACACAGGTTTTAGGAGCAAAAATTAAGAACTCTGACACTATCAGCCACTGCTGACTGACGTGTATTATACACTACACTTGTGCGTTATATAATAGTTTGGTAAACGCACACCAGTGCACCTGTACGCTGCCACCAACAGGCACACACGTGCGGTTTTAAAAACCAAGCACGGACGCAATAATAACCTAACACAGGTTTTAGGAGCAAAAATTAAGAACTCTGACACTATCAGCCACTGCTGACTGACGTGTATTATACACTACACTTGTGCGTTATATAATAGTTTGGTAAACGCACACCAGTGCACCTGTACGCTGCCACCAACAGGCACACACGTGCGGTTTTAAAAACCAAGCACGGACGCAATAATAACCTAACACAGGTTTTAGGAGCAAAAATTAAGAACTCTGACACTATCAGCCACTGCTGACTGACGTGTATTATACACTACACTTGTGCGTTATATAATAGTTTGGTAAACGCACACCAGTGCACCTGTACGCTGCCACCAACAGGCACACACGTGCGGTTTTAAAAACCAAGCACGGACGCAATAATAACCTAACACAGGTTTTAGGAGCAAAAATTAAGAACTCTGACACTATCAGCCACTGCTGACTGACGTGTATTATACACTACACTTGTGCGTTATATAATAGTTTGGTAAACGCACACCAGTGCACCTGTACGCTGCCACCAACAGGCACACACGTGCGGTTTTAAAAACCAAGCACGGACGCAATAATAACCTAACACAGGTTTTAGGAGCAAAAATTAAGAACTCTGACACTATCAGCCACTGCTGACTGACGTGTATTATACACTACACTTGTGCGTTATATAATAGTTTGGTAAACGCACACCAGTGCACCTGTACGCTGCCACCAACAGGCACACACGTGCGGTTTTAAAAACCAAGCACGGACGCAATAATAACCTAACACAGGTTTTAGGAGCAAAAATTAAGAACTCTGACACTATCAGCCACTGCTGACTGACGTGTATTATACACTACACTTGTGCGTTATATAATAGTTTGGTAAACGCACACCAGTGCACCTGTACGCTGCCACCAACAGGCACACACGTGCGGTTTTAAAAACCAAGCACGGACGCAATAATAACCTAACACAGGTTTTAGGAGCAAAAATTAAGAACTCTGACACTATCAGCCACTGCTGACTGACGTGTATTATACACTACACTTGTGCGTTATATAATAGTTTGGTAAACGCACACCAGTGCACCTGTACGCTGCCACCAACAGGCACACACGTGCGGTTTTAAAAACCAAGCACGGACGCAATAATAACCTAACACAGGTTTTAGGAGCAAAAATTAAGAACTCTGACACTATCAGCCACTGCTGACTGACGTGTATTATACACTACACTTGTGCGTTATATAATAGTTTGGTAAACGCACACCAGTGCACCTGTACGCTGCCACCAACAGGCACACACGTGCGGTTTTAAAAACCAAGCACGGACGCAATAATAACCTACTAACAGGTTTTTTTGGGGAGCGACAATTACAGTACAGACAAGTCAGACACTATCTGGACTGTTTTACACTGTGTACACCAGCCCCAGATATGAAGGCTGGTATACGGTCACCACTACCCTGCCTGCCTGCCTGCCTGTATACTGCTACAATAGTCCTGACAAGGACTCTTTTGGTCACTAGCCTGTATTCAGACCTGGCTATACCCTGCCTGTATATAGCAACAATAGTCCTGAGAAGGACTCTGCTACTGTACTCCGACCTGGCTATACCCTGCCTGCCTGTATACAACTAGAATAGTCCTGAGAAGGACTTTTGGTCACACTGTTTGCAGCCCTGCAACTGAAAAAGCTATAAAGGGCCGCAAAGCTTTCCCTGAATCAGCGACACTCTCCCTACACTCACTGTCAGAATAGCTGTGAGCAGAGCACAGCGCGCCGGCCGATATAAAGGCTCGGTGACGCTGTGCAGGCCGGCCAATCACTGCAATTCCACAACTAACAGGGCTGTGGCATTGCAGTGGTCTGCCAGCCAATCCCTGCATGAGGGCTGGCTCTCAAAAGAGCGCCAACATGCAGAAATGAAGACCACGAGTAAAGCACGAGTATCGCGAGATTACTCGGTCCCCGCCGAGCAGCCCGAGTACAGTGATACTCGTGCGAGTACCGAGTAGTGACAAGCATGCTCGCTCATCACTAGTATCCTTATATTATACTAATAAGCCAAGTAGTAAAAATCACTGAGATTTTATTTTTTCTTATGTGAAAGATGCACTTATTATTATATACTCTACATAAAGGAAATATATACGACAGTATATTCCCTGCATGGGATTGTTAGATTGATATAATATTACAGCATTTATTCTTGTTTTATGCGTTAGTGTATTGTATGGTGGTAGTGCGCACAGTTCCTAATTAGAGATGAGCGGACTCGCAGATAACTGGGACTGGCGGACCTAACCGGATTAAAAGAAGAAAAAAAAATCATTTTAAGGGCCAGACGCCGGTCCCCATATAAGTTTATGGGGATCAGAATCCGGCGATTAAAAATGGTGGTAGAAAGGATAGGGGGATACTTATCAAGGCTCCGGTTGTAACTGCTCCCGTGGCCACTCATTACCTTCACTGCATATGCACTGCTTCACCCGACCACCAGCGTCTTTGATTGGTTGCAGTCAGACACGCCCCCACCCTGAGTGACATCGTGTAAGCTGACTGCTTCCAACACACAAAAGCTATGTGCGTATATCGTGGTATAAAAATAAATAAATAAAATATTTGGTGTAGGGTCCCCTCATATTAAGATACCCAGCACAGATAAAGCCTACAGCTGCAGGCTGCAGCCCCCAGCCGTGCGTTTATCTTGGCTGTTTATTAAAATAAGAGGAAGCGCATGCTGCTTTTTCTAATTTCCGTATTTAAATAAATAATTTAAAAAACCCACATGCTATCCCCCCAATTTTGATACCCAGCCACGATAAAGCCAGACAGCTGGGGGCTGATATTCTCAGGCTGGAAAGACACATGTTTATTGGGCCCCCCAGCCTAAAAAGAGCAGCCTACAGCCTGCAGACTTTTACAGTCCGGATCCGCCCATCACAACTCCTAATTCATAATTTGTCATTGAAATTAGACACATACGTCACATTATAATTCTACAATAATTAAATTAGTGATGACCTGTCACCAGGTAAAAAGTAGAGATGAGCGAACCGGTCGTGGTTCGTCTCGAGGTCGGTTCGCCGAACGGAGGTCCCGTTCGAGTTCGGTTCGTCGAACGTTCGACGAACCGAACTCGAACCGCATAGGAAACAATGGCAGGCATTCACAAACACATAAAAACACCGAGAAAACACCCTCAAAGGTGTCCAAAAGGGGACAAACAACTCACAACACAACACAAACACATGGGAAAGTGACAAGAACAAATTCTCATGTGAAAACAAAAGAGCGTAACGAGGAAAAAGAGGACAAGACACAGATATAGGCATGGGACGCCCTTCTAAAATCATGTAAAACACCGCAAAGTCTCCCTTTTTTCCAAAAATTGGGCCCCACACACATCCACCCATTCAGTGGCAGCACTTGTGCCCTAGTTGTACACTTTACAGCTAGATTTGCATCAAGCACATTCAAAAATACGCCATTCTTAACTGTCCCCAGGATGACACCGGGGTAGGTAGCAAAGTCTTTGCTGAACCATGACTTGTTCATCTTGGCTCCTTTTAAAAAACAATGTAAGCAAGGGTTACTCCAAGCGGAGTCTCCCTTTTTTCCAAAAATACCTGCAGGACGCCAAGTAGTCCTGTAATTATAATCTACTGCTGATTACACAGTGATTTTATCAAAACTACACTAAGCAGCCCAGTAAGTGACACGTCGCTGGAATCGGGATCTCTGCCAGTACGTTAGGCAGATTATGTGGCAAAGACCTCCTGACAGATTCTCTTTAAAAGATAAGTCAAATTCATTAAGAGGAAATGAATTTGATGCATCTTACTCCAACGGGCGCTTCATGAAGGTTGGTATAGAAAAACACCAGCCTTGATTAAATGCCACCAAAGGGTTACATGACATTAGCAGATACAGAGCAGGGGAGGGGTATACGTCACCAGGTTCACATCATGGTCCTTTCTTATCCTGTTTCGCTCCAAAAAGGCAATAAGGGTGCAGGGCTCCATAATATAATCCAAAGGCTCCACGATTTATATTCCAAAGGCTCGTTCTTGTCCTTTGTCCTATATAAGAAAGTAATATTGTTGCAGAGCTCCACGTTCATATTACAAGAGCTCCACTTACGTCTTTCTGGCTGCCATGGTTCGGCTCTATCGTCCTGTCTCTATAGTAAAAAAGTGGCAAATGGCTGTAAAGCTCCCAGGAACGGTTTGTTTAGAACCTTTGATCATTGTGACATCACAAAGTGATGACATAGGCAAGCGGGCGGGGCACCTTTATTAGTCATCAGGTGTGGTCAGATGCAATTTGCATATCCAATGAATTTGAATGGAATTTGCATATTTCATGATACCATAAACCTCTGATGTCACTACAATGAGAACAGACATGAACATTCCATTTGGGCCCGGCTGTCATCATCATCTGAACCATTCACGACTGCGGCGCACAGATGTCAGCGTTTCAGTTAGTGCTATAAAAAGCAAATTTGCAATCAATGGTTCCCTGAATTCACAGCTCTGGAGCCGGAGAATCAGCCACTAGGGATTCTGGGAAAGTTCAGTGGCAGATGTTTAAGTAAATAAAAACTGAATTTTTAGAAATACGGGAGAGACCCTGGAGATGTAATGGGGGCCGTGTCTTGTGTTATACAGCCTTGTACGAAAAACATAAACTATATAAATGGTACGCTCCAATAAACTAGATCATGGGTGTAGTGTCTCACAACAAGTCTCCTTTTGGTGATTTTGGTTCTGCTGTTGTACCGCCCCGGGGCTCGGCCGGCTGCCGAGCCGCTCGGGTCCGTGCTCGTCGGTGGGTGGCTCGAGCTCCTCCCGGACCCGGGGGTCACGTCGCTCTGAAATGGTGTTGGCGCTACGTGTAGGGATTTCGGTGGGGGAAGGCTCACGGCCGAGGCCGTGGAGTTTAAAGGTATGAGTTTGTGACGCCATCCATGGGTGGTGGTGAATGTGGGCACCACCGCTACCGTTAACTAGGCTCCCGGGGATGGTGTTATGCAGCCTGGTGTTGACCCCTCCGTGGGTAGGGGGTGATGGTCCCGGGGCCCGGTGGTTGTGAGGTGCGGGCGAGATGGTGTGATGCGGTGCGCGGCCCGAGGGCACTGTTGTACTCACTATGACAGATACACCGGAGTCTCAGGTAAACCAAAAAGGATGGTGGTCGGTGCCCGCAGCCAGCTGCGCTTTGCCCCTTTCTCAGATTGGTGGTTCACGCCTTTCTCCTGCACCTCTTTGTAGAACTTGACTGCCTATGCTTCAGCAACGGTAATCCACTCCCCGGCTTGATGTGTGTTGGGGAACCCGTTTGCCCGCAGGCGCTGGCCCGTGGGATCTCTCTGCCTGTGCGGTGGCTTTTATCCCCCTCAGTGGGCTGTTGCTGTCTTTCGGGTCTTGGGACGGGAAAGGACCTAAGGATCAGACCTCAATCAGTGAATTCGACGTGGTCCAGTGGCTTCTGGACCTCGTTCTGGGTCTGAGTACCCCTCCTGGTGCTCCGGTTTCCAGTTGGCTCCCCGGTTCGGTTCCGGCGGGCCACTACCCTGTCCCGGTCCCTTACAATTCCACCAGCCGTCTTCCCAGCTCCTACAGGCGGCAACCACCATCTGCCTCCTGGTCTCGGGGTGCCTGGGCTCCGACCCAGACCCCTTGCAGATGTTTTACTCCTTTTCACTCCTCCACTCTCCAACTGCTCCACTCTCCTTCACTCCTGTCACTAATCATCTGCTTATGTTTCCTGCCTCAGGCCCACTGGACTCCTCGGTAGGCGTGGCCAACCGCCTGGCTCCGCCCCCTGGTGTGACCATTGAGCCCTGAGGGAGGGGACTCAGGGTTTTGTAGGTTGGCTGCTGTCACCTTATTAGGGGCTGGTGTTTGTGCAGGGGGTCTACCTGTGACTTCCTGGCTAGTCCAGGGCGTCACACTGTCATACTTTGCACAGTACATCTCCTCTCTTATCCATTATATACAGCCACTTACTACAGTACATCACTCCTCTCAGCCCCATCCTGCAGTACATGGCTCCTCTCGTCTATATACAGCCTCCTCCTCTAATACATGGCTCCTCTCATCTATATACAGCCACTTACACTATGCAGTCTTTTTGATAGTACATCACACCTCTCATCTACATACAGCCCCATCCTACACTACATGGCTCCTCTCATCTATATACAGCCTCCTCCTCTAGTACATGGCTCCTCTCATCTATATACAGTCTCCTCCTCTAGTACATGGCTCCTCTCATCTATATACAGCCTCATCCTCTAGTACATGGCTCCTCTTATCTATATACAGCCTCTTCCTCTAGTACATGGCTCCTCTTATCTATATGCAGCCCCCTCCTCTAGTACATGGCTCCTCTCATCTATATACAGCCCCCTCCTCTAGTACATGGCTCCCCTGCCTAATCCTCCCCCTTGTGCAGGACAGCGCCGCTATCAGTTACTCTTCAGAGCAGTTGAGCCCGGCGCTGTTGTGACAGGGTATGCAACAGAGCAGTAAGGGACGCCAGGCCAAGGAACAATCCAAAGGGCTTTATTGGAACCACAAAGATAAAACACCAAACATAAATATAAATCCTTAAAGTCTGCAAGGAGTCCACAACAAAACAAAAGATCCAGGGCACCGCCCGGTATTCCGATGCCAGGGAAAATATGGCAATGGTCCCTATATGAGTTCCTTGAGTCCAACAGGGTGAACAACAAAACACAATCCCACGTAGCCACTGATCTCCAATCTGTGACAGTCCATACACAGGCTCTAGGATCCAGCCTCAGCTATAAATCCTAGTCTTTCTCCAGCCGAGATCCAACTAACTGAACTAACATGGGTCTCATTGTTCTTCTCTCCTGGGATCAGCCCCTAAGGTGGGCCCACCTCCCCCTGGACATGTGATACATGAATGGACTTTAGATGTCCTGGCTCTGTTCTGTCTACCAAGTTGTGGATTGGAGGAGTCCCATGCTGAGAACAAACAATCTCCCAGCAGAAACAGTACAAAGGAGGGACAGACTATTACACCATGAGCACAAGCGAGGGAGGGACACGCTGTTAGCAGGAAAAGTGAAGAAAACCTTCTCTATGATCTGCTGATAAACACAGAGTGGACTCTGGACCTGATGGGCAGCTGAGTGGCTGATACCAGAAAGTTGTGATCAGTCAGCAGCTGTTCCCAGTGCGGACAACACATTGGTGGACCGGACAGGATGCGTATCGATTAAATCACAGCAGTCTGGAAGTCGTATTTCCAAAGTTTGATAAGTCAACCTGTGCCCATAGGAAACATAGAAGTGCAGACTTGGTATAGCGACTGTCTGGGACACCTCCTGGTCAGCAAACCCCTCACCCCCCGCTGCTGCGGCCGGCAGTGACTCGTCTGCCTGCAACTGTCTCTGGCAATGTGTCCCCTCATCCCTTTGCAACTGTGCCTGGCAATGTGCCTCTCTGCTACTGTGCCTGGCATTGTGCCCAGCGCCCTCTGCAACTGCATCTGGCCTTGTGCCCATTTGCTTCTTTCGCCTGACAGCACACTCCTCTGCTCTTACACCTAGCAGACCACCCCTCTGCTACTGTGCCTGACAGTGTGTCCCTCGTCTCTCTGCTACTTACACCTGGCAGCACGCCCCTCAGCAACTGTGTCTGACAATGTGTCTTTTGCCCCTTTGCAACAATACCTGGCATTGTGCCCCTCTGCAACCTGCACCTGACATCATTCTACTTGCCCCTCTGCTACTGTGCCTGGCATTCTGCCTCTTGCCCCTCTGCTACTGCACATGGCATTGTGCCCCTAACCCCTCTGCAACTGCACCTGGCATTATTCTACTTGCCCCTGTGGTGCCATGGACTAGCCAGGTCGTCACAGGTACTACAACACACACCCCCACCCTGAGACAGGTACATCAGCCAGACACAAAATCCTTGTTGCCTCCCTCCAGGGGCTGATGTCCACACCAGGTGGGGTGGAGCCAGGTGGTTGGCCCCACCCACTGAGGAGTTCACAGTCCTGGAGGCGGGAAAAGGAAGTCAGTCAGTTAGGGAAGTACAAGAGTGAGGAGTGAAGTAGCAGTGGAGGAGCAGACTGACGGTGTCCAGGTGTGTGGCCCGGGCACCAAGAGCAAGGTTGGCAGACGGTGGTGGCCGTCTGCAGGAGAGGCAGATCAACGCGGAACCGTAGGACCGGGGACGGGCGGTGGCCCACCGGTACCGAACCGGGGAGCGAAGTGAAGCCAGCACACACAGGCAGGGCCTACGGACTCCGACCAGGCTTGGAGTCGCCATTAGAGGTCAAATCCGTCAGTGACCGGAACCCCAGGGGTTTCCTAACAGCCAAGACCCGATTGAAGGCAACCGTCCAACCAACAGAAGGAAATACAGCTACCGCCACAGCTAGAGTTCCAAGGGCCAGAGCCTGCGCGCAAAAGGGTTCCTCCGGCACATATACACGCTGGGGAGCGGGTTACCAGTGGGAATCCATCGGGACCGAACATACACAAAGGTGCAGGGAAAGGCAGCCACCACTAACCGTCCAGGAGAAGCCACAGAAGCCGGCTGAGCCGGCTGCGGGACCCGTCCAACCAGCCGTTTGGTTTACCAGAGACTTTGCGTACATTTGTGGCTTAGTGAGTACTACCGTGCCATCCAGCACCGCACTGCGCAGTCCAAGCAACCCTGCACCCATCCAACCCTGCCTCCCCGTCATCTCACCGGGCCCCGGGACCACTAACCAGCAGTGGTGGTGCCCAACCTCACCACAACCCGTGGGTGGTGTCACGGACCAAATCCCCAAATCAAACTACCCCCTTTCACTCACGGGTGAGGAGCGCCACTCGAGTCCCCGAATATGGCCCACCGCTCGAGCCACCAAGCAGCCATCGCAGCAGCGCCGGACCCGAGCGTTAGCGAGCGCAGTGCAGCGGTGTCTTTCCCCGCCCGCGACACCCCTCTGCTACTCTTCCTGATATTGTGCCCCTTGCCCCTCTGCTACTGCGCCTGGCATTGGGCCCCTTTCCCCTCTTGCTATTTGCACTTGACAGCATGCCTCTTTGCTACTGCACCAGACAGAGTCCCCCTTGCCCATCTGCAACTGCGCACGTCGGCTTGCCCGTCACCCTTCTGCTGCTGTGCTTGGCAGTGTGCATCTCTGCTGTGGTGCCTGGCAGCGCACCCCTCTGCTTTCGCACCTTACCGCATACCCGTCTGCTGGGGCGCCTGGCAGTGTCCCACTCTGCATTGGTGCCTGGCAGCGCGCCCCTCTGCTACTGCGCCCAAATCCTTCTATGGCTTATTTTCAGGGAAACAGGTTACCTGTTGGCCGAATGACAGCTGCCAGTTATCTCTTCAGACTTTCCCACACACATGATAACTTGCTCTATTGAACTGTTATATGAGAAAGTCGCTTCCAAACAACTTTGATGATGGCTTATCTCACTGAGAACAAAAGGAACTGAAACACCCGCGCCAGGGCTTGCAGGGCTCGCACGGTCACCGGGCCGGTGGTATTCGGGGTCAGGCTGTGAGTGGCCCGACCCGGCTTATGTGACCCTGGCGGGTTTCAATAAAAGGAAAGTCCCAATGTCAGTCCGGTGTTACAAGATAGGGATGGAAGGAGGGTGACGGGGTTCCTGGGGAGCACGCCATCAGTCACAGCGGCCACTGCGGACTCAGCCTCCTCTGCCACCGCTCTCCCCCAGGAAACGGTACGGGACAGGGACGGGGGATGCAAGCAGCGCCACCCATGGTATGCGGCCAAGTGTTCAGCCGCCGCTGCACAGTCTCTCTCCGGGGCTGGTGTTACGGGCAGCCAGATGGAATCGCTCCCCATGGGTGGAGTGGGGTAGCCCCGGGAGGTTAATGAGACCCAGGGCAACAGTCCTCAGGGACACCGGGGGCACGGGGCGGTAGTATTACTCACACCAGTCACGGAGTGCGGGTTCCAGTTTCTCTTTATTTAAAGTCCGTTCCACATCGCACCCGGGTGCTGGTCCTCGCGGCTTGTAACCTCTGGTCAGTCCCGGGCAGGTAGGAGGTAGAGTCAGGTGGAGTGATCTGGGGTCCCTCTCTTTTGGTGCGTTAATGCCGTCCCCGTGGCATGGAGCATCTTGGGAACTCGACGCTTCTCTGTCTCTCTCTTGCCCGGTAGTGTAAACACCAACCGCCTCAGCTCCATTCCCTTCCTTAGATGTTATCAGCCCTGGTCTCGTGGTATCTCCTCAGCAGGTAGCTGTTCTGTGGAGATCTGCACTCTCCTGCAGCCTCTGACGTTCTGCTAAACTTTCTATGTGTTCTGCACTAAACTCACTCCTATTCAGGCCCCCCCTCCCCTTGGGTTGTCATGGAAACCTGCCATGTGCAGCCACCTGCTCATTAAGGAGACAGGATGAGTCATGAGGCTCAAAACTACATGCTGCAAAAGCTATTAACTCCTTCCTGCCAGTGTGATGTGAGTGTATGTATGTGTGGACTTCACTCCTTCTGCCCGGGAAAAAATGGGGTAACATTCAATACCCTGTAACGACCGAGTTGCAGGGGCGTTACAGAACGGCAGTCCAAAATCGGACATGCCAGATGCTTAAAGCCTTCCATGACTAATCTAAGACTTAGTGGCTGCTATGGGCTGCCATTAACTCTTTATTACCCCGATTGCCACCATACCATATATACTGTATTAGGATGGGGCCCAGGCTGAGAGACACATTATATATACCAGGATGGGGACCAGGCTGGGGGACATAATATATACTAGGATGGGGACATACAGTATATACCAGAATGGGGGATATTACTACATAATAAAGGGGAACAACATGTATGTCTTTAACAGATTTAGAAAGCTGCAAGAGCCCGTACATCTGACATCAACATGCAGGATTGGGGGGCAGAGTGGTGGTGGGGCTGATCCAAATCTTTCACCAGGGTCCTCCGGACTCTAGTTATGCCACTTGTATGGGGGCACTTATACAGCGTGGGAGCTAATGTAGGGGTCACTATACAGGATGGGAGTTAATATGGGGGCTGTTATATATTATGTGGACTACTTTGGGGACCCTCATACAGTGTGGGGACTACTGTTGAAGCCATTATACAGTGTGTGGACTATTGTTTTTGGGGGAGCTGTGGACCCATCATACTGTGTATAGGGGAGGTGTACATGGGGAGACATTATTAAATGTTAAGAAAGCACTTAATCATTATTGTTATAGGGGCACTTAGGGTATTGTGACCATCAAAGGAGCACACAGGGGACATTATTACTTTCTGTGAGTAAAATGTGGACACTTTTCTAGGGCACTTGCACAGGGCATTGATATTTTCCACCATTAATATTTTTTACCATGTAAGGGGCAAAGTGCTGACATTACTATGTGGGCAGTAAGAGGAGCATAGTTTTTGTGCCACACAGTTGGTGCAGTAATAGGGGCACATACAGCAGCACCAAGAGGAAAGGGGTCAGTTCACCAGCACAAGAAGATGTCCGTTGCAGCGGAGACTGGGTGTCAGCAGGAGCACAAAGGAATAGGAATATCCGGCAATCTGCGACTTCTTAAAAACGTATCCTTTATTTATTAATAATTTAATAAAAAACTTGTAACATCAAGTCATAAAATCCCAAAAATAATCCATGGTAGGTAGCCTATGAACAAATCACGTTTTGTTCATAGGCTAACTACCATGGATTATTTTTGGGGTTTTATGTATTGACTGGCTGTAGTACCCAGCGTTGCCCAAGATAGTAACTGTCTCTCTGTTTCTCTCCCTCTCTATCTGTCTGTCTGTATCTCTCTCTACTTTTCTATGTATCTGTCTGTCTGTCTCTCTCTCTCTATATATATATAGTTCCCTGTTTGTCTCTTTCCCTGTCTGTCTCTTTCCCTGTCTGTCTCTGTGTGTCTGTCTGTCTCTTTGTCTGTCTGGTTGTCTGTCTCTTTCCCTGTCTGTCTGTCTATCTCTATCTGTGTCTGTATCTTTCCCTGTCTATCTCTTTCCCTGTCTGGTTCTTTCCCTGTTTGTCTCTTTCCCTGTCTGTCTCTTTCCCTGTCTGTCTGTGCATTATAATACATATAGGACTTTGGGGGCTACATTATAATATATGGAGGACTGTGGGGGCTACCTTATACAGTCATATGAAAAAGTTTGGGCACCCCTATTAATGTTAACCTTTTTGTTTTATAACAATTTGGGTTTTTGCAACAGCTATTTCAGTTTCATATATCTAATAACTGATGGACTGAGTAATATTTCTGGATTGAAATGAGGTTTATTGTACTAACAGAAAATGTGCAATTCACATTTAAACAAAATTTGACCAGTGCAAAAGTATGGGCACCTCAACATAAAAGTGACATTAATATTTTGTAGATCCTCCTTTTGCAAAAATAACAGCCTCTAGTCGCTTCCTGTAGCTTTTAATGAGTTCCTGGATCCTGGATGAAGGTATATTTGACCATTCCTGTTTCCAAAACAATTCCAGTTCAGTTAAGTTTGATGGTCGCCGAGCATGGACAGCACGCTTTAAATCATCCCACAGATTTTCAATGATATTCAGGTCTGGGGACTGGGATGGCCATTCCAGAACATTGTAATTGTTCCTCTGCATGAATGCCTGAGTAGATATCCATCCCCTGCGTAACTTCAACTTCGTCACTGATTCTTGCACCTTATTGTCAAGAATCTGCTGATACTGAGTTGAATCCATGCGAGCCTCAACTTTAACAAGATTCCCGGTGCCGGCATTGGCCACACAGCCCCAAAGCATGATGGAACCTCCACCAAATTTTACTGTGGGTAGCAAGTGCTTTTCTTGGAATGCCGTTTTTTTTGCCTCCATGCATAACGCCTTTTTGTATGACCAAACAACTCGATCTTTGTTTCATCAGTCCACAGGACCTTCTTCCAAAATGTAACTGGCTTGTCCAAATGTGCTTTTGCATACCTCAGGCGACTCTGTTTGTGGCGTGCTTGCAGAAACGGCTTCTTTCGCATCACTCTCCCATACAGCTTCTCCTTGTGCAACGTGCGCTGTATTGTTGACCGATGCACATTCACACCATCTGCAGCAAGATGATGCTGCAGGTCTTTGGAGGTGGTCTGTGCATTGTCCTTGACTGTTCTCACCGTTCTTCCTCTCTGCCTTTCTGATATTTTTCTTGGCCTGCCACTTCTGGGCTTAACAAAAACTGTACCTGTGTTCTTCCATTTCCTTACTATGTTCCTCACAGTGGAAACTGACAACAATGTTGAATAATCTTTGTTTTCAGATCATTTGAGAGTTGTTTTGAGTAGCCCATGATGCCACTTTTTATAGGAGATTCAAATAGGAGAACAACTTGCAAGTGGCCACCCTAAATACCTTTTCTCATGATTGCATACCCCTGCCTATGAAATTCAAAGCTCAATGAGGTTACAAAACCAATTTAGTGCTTTAGTAAGTCAGTAAAAAGTAGTTAGGAGTGTTCAAATCAAGAAATTGATAAGAGTGCCCATACTTTTGCACCGGTCAAATTTTGTTTAAATGCGGATTGCACATTTTCTGTTAGTATAATAAACCTCATTTCAATCCAGAAATATTACTCAGTCCATCAGTTATTAGATATATGAAACTGAAATAGCTGTTGCAAAAACCCAAATTGTTATAAAGAAAAAAGGTTAACATTAATAGGGGTGCCCAAACATTTTCATATGACTGTACATGAACTATGGGGGTGCATTATAAAACATGGAGGACTATGGGGGTGCATTATAATATTAGGAGAGCTATGTGGTGAATTATAATACATGGAGAACTATGGTAAATGCATTAAAATAATTGGAGGGCTATGAGGGCTACTTTATACATGGAGGACTATGGTAAATGCATTATAATACATGGAGAACTATGTGGTGCAGTATAATATATGGAGAACTATTGGGTCAATTATAATACATAGAGGACTATGGGGGTACATTTTAATATATGAAGGGTTTTGTGGGACCCATTATACTATATGGAAGGCTATGTGGGGGCCATTATTGTATTTGGAGAACTATATACGAGGGGGGACAAAGATACAAGCATGGGATGAGAACGTTTTGTGCTGAGGGAAAAAGGCTTTTTCCCTCAGCACCCAGCCTTCCCATGTTCTGCTATACATCTTCTCTCAGTACCCAGCTTTGCCATGCTCTGATATGGGAAAGCTGGGTGCTGAGGGAAAGATGTTTAACAGAGCATGGGGAAGCTGGGTGTCGAGGATGAGATGGATATCAGAACATAGGAAAGCTGGGTGCTGATAAAGGGATTTCAGATCATGGTAAACCTAAGTGCTGAGGGTAAGAGCCAAGTGTCAGTGTCATTATCCTGTACCCCAAGTGTCAGTGTCATTATTCCATACCCCGAGTGTCAGTGTCATTATTCTGTACTTCAAGTGTCTGTGTAGATGGCTTGGGGGCGGGGACAGGTCCAAACTTTGCACCGGGGCCCATCAAACTCTAGTTACGTCGCTGAAAGCAAGCCTTCATATGTGTCCACAGAAAGATGTAAAAAACATGACACTTGGAAGATGGGGAGGAAAAAACAAAACCCAAAAATGCAATTGTCTGCAGTCTACAGGGGTTCTTAGCATGATTAATTGTCAGACATGCAAAAATATTGGTGAAACAGTATAATTTTTGTTTTACTACACAAAGAGAAAGAAAGATGTATGACTTTTTTTTTAAACTTTAGGTTGTAGTTAATTCTTCCAGTTTTTCTTCATTTATGTACTTTCTTTTGCCTTCTCCTTGTAGCTGGGTCTCATCTTACGCTGGCAGCAATTTCTTGTGAATTATGTAAGCGCAGCTGTAATATATGGATGTTTTTCAGCAAGCAAAGATATCTCAGCATTAATACTTGTTTACGTAGCGCCAGGTGTCAGCTCTTGGAATAATGTCCGGCTAATAGACTGTGTAAAAGCTCAGCGCAAACACAAAACGTATCAGTAAAGCCATTTAAATTCTTTACTACGAAACCCATGAACCTGCGGAAAATCAATGAATTAGCCACAAATTATCACACAAGTGCTCAATCATTTCAGAACAGGCGCGGGGTGGAAATCATGAACGTAACCTCCAATATTTCAGGCCTTGCTGCCATTACTTTTGCTTTCCATTTTGGTCTGAATATTTACTCATTTTAGAACCACATTGTGAATATCAGGTTTCCTACCACTTTACGACTGTAAAAGGTATTGATCCGTTTGGTGCCTTTTCTATTTTGTGATTTGTTATATGGTTTATCTGATTTTAAAGAAATCATCAGCATTTATATACTATTGTTATTCTGTAAGTTAATAGAAAGGATGCCATGTTTTGGAGCTACATATCTTAGCCACAAAGAAAAGTAATTACAAAGAGCGTCTCTTGCTCTGGAGGACCTGACCTGTCCTGTATTACACACACAACCTATTGATGTGAATGTGCACTGGGTAATACTTCATTTCGCCAGTGGTGGCGCTATAAAAAAGTGAATCATTTCTTTCAAGTTTCCTAAAAGTCTACAGCTGATTACTGAGGTTGCACTTACAGTAGAAATCAGAAGTTTACATACACTTTCTAAAAAGACACATCTGCATATTTTCCATAAAAACTGACATGAAATCAGAATAAACCTTTCCCGTTTTAGGTCAATTAGGAAACAAAATAATTAATATTTTCCAAATGCCAGAATAATGAAAGAGAGAATGTTTTAAGGCATTTTTATTACTTTCTATAAAGTAAAAGATTTACATACACTAATGCGGGCGTCACACGGTACGATATATCTGGCGATATGTCGTCGGGGTCACGTCGTTGTGACGCACATCCGGCATCGTCAGAGATATCGTACCATATGACACCTCCGAACGACAGTGAACGAGCAAAAATACTCACCTTATCGTTGCTCGTTGACACGTCGTTCATTTTCATAATCTCGTTCCTCCTTCTGTGCTCCGGTTGTTCGTCGCTCCCGTGGTAGCACACGTCGCTACGTGTGACATCCCTGGAGCGACGAATACAGCTTACCTGCGTCCCGCCGGCAATGCGGAAGGAAGGAGCTGGGCGGGATGTTACGTCCCGCTCATCTCCGCCCCTCCGCTTCTATTGGTCGGCTGCCGTGTGACGTCGCTGTGACGCCGAACGTCCCTCCCCCTTCAGGAAGAGGATGTTCGCCGCCCACAGTGATGTCGCCCGGGAGGTAAGTACGTGTGACAGGGGGTTAACGACTTTGTGCGCCACGGGCAACTAATTGCCCGTGACGCACAAACGATGGGGGCGGGTGCGATCGCTTATGTGTGACGCCCGCATAAGAGTACTATGGTTTTAAACAATGGGACAGCCCATACGATGATGTAATGTCTTCAGAAGCTTCTGATAGGTTTATTGGCAACATCTGAGTTAGAGACACACCTGTGGATGTATTTGAATGCACACCTGAAACACACTGCTTCTTTGTGTAGCATGATGGGATAGTCAAAAGAAATCATCCAAGATCTCAGGAATAGAAGTGAGAAAAACATGCAGATGTGTCTTTTTAGATAGTGTATGTAAACTCCTGGTTTTAACTGTATAAGCCGTTTATTGTCAGTTTTCTATTAAAGGTGTTGTCTGGCACTTTAACATTGATGACTTATCCTCAGGGTATGCTCACATGAGCGTATCAATCGAACGAGTGCAATGCAAGAAAATGTCGCTTTGCACTCGGACCAATGTTATTCAATGCGAAAGAGCAAATGGTCAGCTTTTTTCTCGTCCAGGTTCTGGATGAAAGAAAAGTCGCAGCATGCCGCAATTGTCAGCAAGAGCTGTGTCACTCGTGTCGGGGGCGGGGGCCAGCTTCCCCGTCGCAGGGGCTGCTCGGGGAGATCGTGCTCAGATCCGGTGCCTTCTCCTCGGTGGCTCGAGCGGGCCGGACCCGGAGCTCGAGCAGCTCTCCTCGCCCATGAGTGAAAAGGGGGAGGAATTTGGATTTGGGATATATACAGAGTTCGTGACGCCACCCACGGGTTGTGGTGATGGTGGGCACAACCGCTACTAGTGACGGGGTTCCCGGGAGCGATGGCGGGGAGCAGCTAGGTGTTGACCCCTCTGTGGGTAGGGGCGGTTGGTCCCGGGGCCCGGTAGGAGGTTGGGTTCCCGTAGGATGGGGTTCGTAGTGTGCAGAGTTACGGTGCAGCGTAGCACGGTGCCGGATGACACTGGTGTACTAACTCAGACACAGATGGACAGAGTCTCTGCTAAACCAAACGACTGGATGGACGGGGGCCCGCAGCCGGCTGCAGTGTTCTCCCTGGATGGGTTGATGGTGGCTGTCGTTTCCCTACACCTGTGTTTTGTGTCTTGACTCCAATGCCTGGGCACCGGGAGTCTGCTCCCCGACGTATATGTGCTGGAGGAGCCCTTTTGCCTCAGACGCTGGCCCTTTGGATCTCTGGCCCTTGGCGGTGGCACTTATCTGGAACGGTTGGGCTGTTGCCTTCAATCGGGACTTGGGTGGGAATGAACCCCTGAGGTCCAGACCGCAATCAGAAAATTTGACTAGAGGTTGGCTTTAAGCCTAGTCGGGGTCTGAGTACCCTGCCTGGTGCTTGGCTCCAATTGGCTCCCCGGTTCGGTACCGGCGGGCCACCCCGGTCCTACGGTTCCACTGACCTTCGCCAACTCCTGCAGACGGCCACCACTGTCTGCCGACCTTGCTGGACGTGCCTGGGCTCCAACCCAGACACCCACAGTTTTCACTCCTCACTCACTCCTGCCCACAACGGGACTCTCGCACTGACTGTCTGACTACTCACTCACTGTGTTTTCCCGCCTCCAGGTCTGTGAACTCCTCGGTGGGCGGGGCCAACCACCTGGCTCCGCCCCACCTGGTGTATTAACCCTGGAGGGTGGCAACAAGGGTTTCATGTGTGACTGGTGTGACCTGTCCAGGGAAGGGTGTGTATGATGTTGTGTAGTGACCTGTGATCCCTGGGGTCCAGGGCGTCACACTCGCACCCAAACAAGTCTGTGGGTGCGAGAGAAACATCAGACTGCTCTTGAGGATATTGGATGCCATACCACCGTGTGAATCCAGCCTTAGGTAGATTATCTATGTTTGATCAGTGAGGGAGAGTTACTGTACATGGCACGCTTGCTGATCAGCTGATTCTGATGCCTCTGGTGGCCGAACTACTTTCAGAGCTGCACAGCTCTGTCAGCGGTATAGTGGCCATGACTGGGAATTGTATATCCGTCCTATCTGAATCAAAAGGGGTCAGATGTGCAGTAACTGGCCGCAATCACTATTCTGTTGACAGAGTTGTGCTGTGCAGCTCTCTAACTGAGTAGTTCTGGCCACTGGCAGCATCAGGAAGAGCTGATCGGTGAGGGTGTAGTGTATCAAGCCCTGACCGATCAGCCATTGATTGCCAATGCTAAGGATAGGTCAGCGCTAGAGATGACTGGACCAGTTGACGTTCTGGTTCTGCGGATTCAGCATGACTTTACATAAAGTTCAGTTTGGGACCTGGACTTGACCTGAACCCTATTGGAAGTCACTTATTGGGCAGTTCGGCTCTCAGCCCACATACAGGCAGCCATAAACAGAACACTTCCAGGTGTTTGTTTTTTTCATTTTTTTTTTTACCAATATTTTTACCGCCACTGAGAGAAATTGACATACTGCAAGTGGCTTGCACTGGGCAAAACACCAAGCATACCAAGTGCAGAGATGCTTGGGCAAGTGGTTTGCATACGTAAAGCACCCGATTCTGAACTTTAACACTGATTTTTTTGTAACATCTGTGTTTGATACAAACACCGAACTTTTTTGTCCGGGTCCACTCAACTCAAGTCATCAATGTTAAATTCCCGGAAAACTCCTTTAAGTAGGAATTGTCCATAGTGTTGCTATGTGATAAGCACAACCGAAAGACTGCAGACAGATGAATATTAATCACCGGAAGGAGAAGTAGAGCCATTTTGAGAAGCAGTGTGGATTTATCTAGGAAAGAAGCAAGACAGCGATCCAATGTCATCCGCATGGAGAAGTATCCCTACGGTACCAGAGCTGCGGTTCAGTGGAGCTGATCATGTTCATGGCCAGATCCGCGGCAGACAGAAGAAGATCGCTGCTCAGACCAGGCCCAGCATGTGCCATGATAGACACCATGAGGACGTCGAATCATTGAATTGGACGTGAATTGTGTTGCAATTCACCTGCTAGAGGGGATTTTTATAGGTCTACATCCATCAGTTATCAGTTTGGAACAGACCTGGGTCAGTAAGACAATTAAGGCTTATTGTGCCACCACAGTGGGTAACGATGCACGCAATACACTGCCTTTTGGTACCAAAATACTCGAGGTGGAAACCAAACCTGTAATTAGTTAAATAAGTATACTGATTGATTCAGGATCATGTTTATTGTCAGGATTAGAGATTGGATCCTCCGGTGACACGGCTACGTTCCTTATTTAATGTCTGTAATAAAGAATTCAATACTCACATTTAGGTGCCACCAAGGCACAAAAAGGACTTTGAATCATCTTTTCCAGGAGTGAGCTACTGAAAAACATTTTAGTGTGAGATAATTGTTTGGGTTTGTTAAACTTCATTTCCAGCTTAGCGGCTGCTGCATTTCACTAATTGTTTAGGTACACCATGTGTAGTTGAGAAAGGAATATTTCTCTGAATTTCTAAAAATTTTCCTGGAGCAAAGAAGTATGTGTTTGGGGTATAGAGGTAATTGAATGTAAGTTTGTGAACTGTTGTGCTGCGCCGCAGGCAAGCCCATTCTTCGTACACATATAATTGTTCCTGATCCAAGGGGGTTAATAGGTAACCAGTGTCTGGTTTCGATAGGAATGCCAGTAGGTGGATTTATGGTACATATAGTCGGTACATACTGTTGGGGTGCTCAACTGTGCAGCACAAGGGTCTTGGCCTCCCAGCTGACTGTTTACAAAGTATTTTAAATGTTTTCTTCATTTCCTGGGCACGCACATTCACATATCTTAAATAAAGTATATTTACTGAGGGGATTACTGTTGTAGTTGTAGTCGGGTTTCTTGCTCGTTACTTGGCTCTATCCTGAAGAACCTGCTACAAGTCTGTGAAATAAATTGGACAGCTCTTCGACTGATATATTGGAAAAGGTGACAAAACATTTTTTTTCTCATCAAGAAAAGTTGATGAAACTTTGATCATAAACACTGATGAATTTCGCACCATTTAATTGCACGAGAAAATCGCAGAGAGGTATTGGCATGTCTTTTAATTTGTGGCTAGTAAAAGACACTGTTGTCCGGTAACATGTAATAATAAGGCACATCACACTAGTTTTTTGCTATTATTCTTTTAGATTTCTTTCCAGCACTTTGTAGGCATTTGGACATCAGTAAACAGTTTTGCAATAAGAAAAACGATACAAGTGAATAAGAAAAAGAATGACTTGAGAAACCCCAGAGGCTACGGATTTGTCTATATGGCGAATACAGGATAAATTAGAAGTCTTTAGCAGAGGATGCAATGTGATAATTATTTAAAGCATAACATACACATTAAAGTGTCCTCAGTGCAAAGTCGTGAATTATGCATTGCCTGCAGAGTTTGGTACAAAGTGTAAATGAGCTGCGCCTCTGTCCGATACATTACAGTCATCTAATGAAGAATGGAAGGATCATGGTCACTGGTTGTGCTAATACCCAGATTAATTAAAAAAGAACAAATTATCATCCGCCTTTCATTACTTCCTACCACCATGTGGAGCAGAACTAATCTTACCACTATTTAAAAGTGCATGCATAAATTGGTATTTTGTTTTTGAAGCTGTTATTTTGTTTTATCCAAAAATATACCAGGCAGTGACAATACCAGATCAGGACTTATACGTAGAAAGCCGGCCATGATGTGACTACGAAACAACTGAAAACGGATGAATCTGGCAGCTGATGGTTTTATCTGTGCAGTGTTAAGGGTGCTTTACACTCTGCGACATCGCTAGCGATTGCTAGCGATGTCGTTCACGATAGCACCCGCCCTCGTCGTTCGTACGACATTTGGTGCTCGCTGACGTAGCGAACATTATCGCTAAGGCAGCGTCACACGAACATACCTTGTCAGCGACGTCACTGTGACCGCCGAACAATCCCTCTCTGAAGGGGGAGGTGTGTTCGGCGTCATAGCGACGTCATTGCGGCGTCACTAAGCGACCGGCCAATAGAAGCGGAGGTGGCGGAGATGAGCTGGACGTAACATCCCGCCCACCTCCTTCCTTCCTCATTGCCGGTGGAAGCAGGTAAGGAGATGTTCGTCGTTCCTGCAGTGTCACAAGTAGTGATGTGTGCTGCCGCAGGAACGACGAACAACATCGTACCTGCAGCATTAATGATATTAAGGAAAGGAGCGACTTGTCAGCAATCACCGTTTTTGAACGATTTTGCGATCGTTGATGTCACTCCTAGCTGTCACACGCTGCGATGTCACTACCGGCGCTGGATGTGCGTCACTAACGACGTGACCCTGACGATATATCGGTAGCGATGTCGCAGCGTGTAAATCACCCTTTAGGATACATGCACATGTTAAGTATTTGGTGCATAACTTTGGTGATCGATAGATAAATATCTGAGAGCTATATAATGTCACAACTCCCGTACATGTTATATATGTCCTCCCTTTTGTGCCTTTCATTTAGCAATAAAGGGTTTAACCTAATAAATAAATAATTTTTTAAAAAAAGGTGTGGGGTCCTCCATATTTTTGGTAACCAGCAAAGGTAAAACAGACAGCAGCAGACTAGTATTATCAGGGCTTGATGCCAGCTGACACTTCACAGTGGACATGAACTCCAAAACCCATTACCTCTATTGCCAACACACCAGAGCAATCAGAAAGAGACAAAGCAAAGTGCAAGAATTGGAGCATGTAATTTGATGTGCCATTTCTGGGGTGGCTGGGGGCTGCTATTTTTAGGCTGGGAAGGGCCAAATAACCTTGGACCTTCCAAGCCTGATCAGCTCTCAGGTGTCTGCTTCACATTTGCTGGTTACTAGTGATGGGCGAGCACTAAAATGGTTAGATGCTTGTTACTCGAGTCAAGAAATTTCTAATATTTGGTGCTCGTCTCAAGTAACAAGCATAATTGAAGTAATTGGGAAACAAGCATTTTTCTGGCTGACCCTCACAGGATATCTGGGGGATATTACGGGTGGGGAGAAAGAGAACTAACCTCGTAAGTCTTCAGCTCTAACATTCCAGTTGAGAGACGAATCCCTGCATTTAGCTGGAACACCCCTCACTTCAGTGCAGTGGTTCCAATCAGTGAAAGAAGCTGCTTCACTGTTATCCAATCACTTGAGCACCATGGGATACTTGGCACTGCTAGTTACTCCAGCACCCAAATGCGTGATTGAGTAGCAAGCAGTGGCAAGCACGCTCGCCCATCACTACTGGCTACCAAAACAAAGTGGTTCCCGTGTAATTTTATATTTGTTAGGTTAAACCAGGCTAAACATCCTTTAGTGCCACATGAAAGGCACTAAAGAGCGCAAGTGTATATATAATATGTAGAGGAGCTGTGACAGTATAGCAGGTGGAAGTGTGACGCCCTGGACTTCCCAGGTTGTCCCAGATAGTCACACACAACACCACACCCCCCCTTCTGGTTAAGTAACACCAGCCAACATAAAACCCTTGTCACCACCCTCTAGGTTTTATGTCCACACCAGGGGGGCGGAGCCAGGTGATTGGCTCCGCCCACCGAGGAGTTCACAGGCCTGGAGGCGGGAAAACAGTGAGTCTGACATACTCTAGTTCAAGTGCAAGGGCAGTCCTGTGTCCAGGCTGCCAACAGACTACCAGGCGGCTGGGTTGGAGCCCAGTCGCCATTGGCAAGGAGACAGACGGTGGAGGCTGCCTGCAGGAGACCGAGAATACAACCAGTGGAACCGTAAGGGACCGGGACAGGGTAGTGGCCCGTCGGAACCGAACCGGGGAGCCAACTGGATACCGGAACACCAGGCAGGGTACCCCGTACAAAGCCCTGAACCGACAGTGCTGAGTCGAATCAACTGATTGCGGGCTGGACTCAAGGACTTACCCCACACAAGTCCCTTTAGAAGACAACAGCCCAACCATACAGGGTAACGCCACCGCCAAGGCATAGAGATCCAAAGGGCCAGCATCTGCGGGCAAACGGGCTCCTCCGGCATATACCAGTCAGGGAGTGGACTACCGGTGTCTAGGCACAGGAGTCAAAACATTTACACAGAGGTGCAGGAGAAAGGTGGAGACCACCAACCTAGTCCGGAAGAAGCTGCAGCCGGCTGCGGGCCCCGTTCATCACTCCGTTTGGTTTACCAGAGACTCCAGTGTCTTGTGTCAGAGTGAGTACACCAGTGCCATCAGGCACCGCACCGCACTGCACCGTAACACTTCACCCTGCACCCCGGCCCTCGCCTACTGGGCCCCGGGACCAACACCCCCTACCCACGGAGGGGTCAACACTTAGCTGCGCCATTACACCGCTCCCGGGATCCCCGTACCCTCACCGCAGCGGTGGTGTCCATAATCACCACAACCCGTGGGTGGCGTCACGAACTATCATTCCAAAGCAAACACCCAAATCCCCGCGTGTAGCGCCAACTCCCTTACAGAGCGACGTGAGCCCCGGGTCCGTGAGAGGCTCGAGCCACCACCCGCAGTACGAACACGGATCCGAGCGGCTCGGCGGTCGCAGCCGAGCCCGCGGGGCGGTACTGAAGGTGAAAGGATATACGGTAATAGGTTTCCAGGCACTTTATTGGGAGACTCATTATACAAATAACGCCTCATAGTTGGGTTTTCCCATCACTCAGTGATTGCTGTGGATGTGACCTCTGGGACGTCCACACTCCTGAGACTGGAATGAATGGCAGTAGCGGTATCCTCTAGGACTGGCGTCCGGCTGAAGAGCTGCTGTGCAGGAAAAACATGTGAAGGAGGCGCAGTCTGAGGTAATACTATGGCACAATGACTCAGGATCGGCAGGAGTCCCACCATCACTTGCTAAGGTGGAAATACCCTCTAAATAATAAATGTTTTCCATGAAGGCATCAAAGGCGGAAATATTGTAATATGGAATAGTAAAACAGGCTGGAAAGGCGCTCTCATAGACAGGATTGTATGAATAATAAAAGATTCTTCCCAGGCCATGGGGGATATAGTATATTTCTTTTTTACTAGAAAATAAACATAAAAATTTTCAGCCCTGAACTGAGACTTTGATCAGATACAAAACATGATGGTGTTGGTAGTACAAGGAGGGGATATAAAATGGGAATGGCAGTAACGGCAGGGTCAGGGGTCAGATCAGCTTATATTCAGTAAAAATATGATAAGTAAAATCTGTTTACATAAAATCCATATATTTAAAGGGAATCTGCCACAAGGTTTTTGCCACCTAATCTGAGAGCAGCATATTGTAGAGAGAGATCCTGATTCCAGCGATGTGTCACTTACTGGCCTTCTTAGTTTAGTTTTGATAAAATCACAGCTTAATTAGCAGTAGATTATCATTAGAGGACTACTTGGCATACTGTCAGGTAGTCCCGCATATTCATGAGCTCTGTATAACTGCTAGATCTGCAGCAGAGAAAACATTGATTTTATTAAAATGACAGCAAACAGCTCAGTAAGTGACACATCGCTGGAATCAGGATCTCTGCCCCTACATTAAGGCTGCTGTCAGATGGGGGAGCAAAAACCTGGTGACAGAGTCCCTTTAAGTGGGGGGTAATTAAACCTAAGTTAAAATTAAGATACAGAAATTAATGACATACAAATCATGTTTTGTTACAGAAATAGTCTCAAGGTGATGTAATTCAGTCTGAACAGCCATTAAAGGGATCAGTTAGCTGATGTTTGCTATTTAATATGAAAGCAAAATAACGTAGAGGTAGACACCCTGACTCCAAGGATGCATCACTTATTAAGCTGTATGCTGCAATTCCAATATAATCAGTGTTTTATGAGCTAGAGATGATCAATGCAAGACTAGGTATTGCTTGCGAGGCAGTCCAGATAGTCTGTGTAACCCCGCCCGTCCCACACCACTAACTGGCATCTTACTGATTACGTGAAATGAGCAAGCTGCCAATGAGTGGTGTTGGAGGGCTTATACTTAACTCAACACTCTGAGGTAGGCTACATTTACAGAAGCGAAAACAGGGATTTTATTAAAACTACACCAAGCAGTTCAGTAAGTGATACATCGCTGGAATCAGGTTCTCTGCCCCTTCCTCATGTTGCTCATAGATTTCGCACTTGCACCCTATTAGCTGATTCCCAGGGTAGATAGATCATAAAAAGGAGAGTTCACACTTGATGCCTTCTCATTATCTAGTGTGATTTTACATCATCATTCAATATTCTAATTGTAAGGTACAGACTACGAATAAAGAAATCCATGTGTACAGGAAGAGCCCGGACTGCTGACCCGAAGGGGCTTAAGGGAGGGCTACATGACTAGGAGGGATGCCAGGCCATAGGGTTAATAGGGGGTTAATGGAGAAGTCAGTTTGGGCGCGAAATTTGGGGGTGGTGCTAAGGGGCAGTTAGGATCAGGGGTCAGTGTGATTGGTCAGGGGGGTGGTGCTATAGGGGGTAGTATATAGGGCAGGTCAGAGGGGGGGTGGGCCATTCCTACCTGGACGGTGACTGGAATCGTTGTGGCTGGATCCCGAAGATGGAGGACTTCATGGCACGGATGAAGAGGATGGCGGAGCAGCGTGGACAGCGTTGGATGGACGAGCAGCTCCAGCGATGGTCCGGCGTCGGCGAGGAAGATGGGACCCCCCTGCCTCCGAAGCGGCAGCGAAGAACGCGGCCCCCGGAGCGCCTTAGCCCGGAGATGACGCCGAGGAGCCGGCAGCGGAGACGGAGCCCGAGCGGACGTACGGCGGTGGATCCGGGAGCCGGGACGTCGCGAGGCCCCGGCCGGAAGTCGGGCCGCGGGCGCCAAGGCAACGGGGCGGTGAGCGACACGGCCGGCCTCCCCTCCTCTTCCGGTTCGCGGCGCACGGCAGTGACGCGCGCGTCGCGGCCGCGTGACCCGGCGCGGTCACCTGACCCGGCGCGGTCACCTGACCCGGCGCGGTCACGTGGCCCGCCGCGCTCGCATGGCCCGGCGTCCCCTTGTGCTCCGGCGACCTCACCTGACCGAGCGCGCTCCCCTGACCCGCCGCGGTCACGTGGGGCGGCGCGGTCACGTGGGGCGGCGCGGTCACGTGGGGCGGCGCGGTCACGTGGGGCGGCGCGGTCACCTGACCGGGCGCTGTCACCTGACCGGGCGCGGTCACCTGACCTGGCGCGGTCATGTGACCCTGCGTACTCACCCGTCCCGGCGCGTCCCCGCGATCCGGCAGGCTCGCCTGACCCGGTGTGGTCACCTGACCCGCCGCGGTCGCGTGGGCCGGCGCGGTCGCGTGGGTCGGCAGGGTCGCGTGGGCCGACGGGGTCGTATGAGCCAGCGGGGTCACGGGGGCCAGCTGGGTTGCGTGGGCCAGCGGGATCGCGGGGCACAGATGAGGCCACAGTGGCGGCGGCAGCACGGGCCAGGAGCAGAGCGGGGCCCATGCAGGAGCATGGGGTCCCAGGGTCGGCGGGGGTGTCAGTACGGAGACGGCCCGGATCAGCGGGGCCCGGCCTGGGATCACAGCGGATGGACAGCGATGGGACGGCGTCGGGATCAGCTGGAGCACGCGGGGATGCCGGACGGCATGCCCCAGGCGGTGATTACGTGGCGGCGCCAGCGTCTAGATCGTCGCGGAGGATGGATGGTGCTGCGGGCGGACGGGGCCTAAGGTCGAGTCTGCCGGACGGCGGGCTCCCTGGGCCTGGGTCCAGTGAGGAAGATGAGGCCACCTTGGAGGAGGACGCCGCGGAGGACGACACCGGGGACCAGATCGTGGAGGTCGGTGAAGCGCCTGGAGTGCGACGCGGAGGACATGTGACGGCTGTTTCGGGATCTTCTCGGAGTCAGCCTGGTAAGACCACGGTTTCTCCTATTTCTCGTGCACCTGGTTTGGCTATGGATGGTGTGTCTGGTGATATGGATGGCGTGCAGGGCGTGAATGTGGTTGGTGGTACGGGTGGTTTGCTTGGTGGCCCGAGTGGTGGGCAGGTCATGAATGTGGGGACGGGTGACGGCAGTGTGGCATCCGAGTTGTTGAGGTTGGTCAGGGGTTTGTTTGCCCCTGTGGGGGGCCCTAGCTTGGTGTGGCAGGGAGCGACGGGGCAGGAGGTTGCGACTCCGGCGGTTGGAGGGGTTGCTAGTGGCAATGTGGTTGGTGAGCCGGTGGTGGCGGCTCCCGCGGCCGCAGCTGCGGCTCCCGCTGCCGCAGCTGCGGCTGCAGTGGACATCGTGCGATTGGATGACAAGGCGAGAGGGGAAGTGTATGTCTGCTTTGATGGCCCGTTGGGGGCGCATCTGAAGCAGGAGACCAGGGAAAAAATATGGAAGGATGAATATGTTGAAATATTCTCATTGCTTCCGTTGGAAAAGTTTAATCTGGATCGGGTTAAACCGGATGAGAGCAAGAAGGACGAGGAAGAACGGCGGCGTTATCGCCTTATTCCTCGCACTTTTCAGAACTGGTTGCAGGCCTTTGTGATACTGGCCAGTGTGGTGGGGGAAAAGGCTCCGGATAACTGTTCGGCGCTTTTTTGTTATCTGGATTCTATCTGTGAGGCGTATAGGACCTATGGGGGGACTGCTTGGCTAAGATATGACGAGCAGTTTCGCCAGAGGAAGGCGGTCAGACCCAGTTTGCGGTGGGACCACAAAGAAATTAGTCTATGGATGCGGCTGATGGCTGCGCCGAAGTCGGCATCGCAGTCCTTTCCAGGGGGCACCGGCGGGGGATCATTTGGCACCTCGCCGGGGCCCAAAAAGGGCGTTTGCTGGCAGTTCAATGAAAAGGAATGCCGGTTTGGTTCCTCCTGCCGATTCAAGCACGAGTGTTCGGGCTGTGGTGGCGCCCACAGTCACCTTAAGTGCTTCCGGAAGGGAAAAGGAAAGGCCGCTGAGTCTTCGTCAAAAAGGGAGGACCCCGGTGAGGGTAGATCGGATGGCGCCGTTTCTAAGTAGATACCCGGATCGGGGGTCGGCGGAATTGTTGAGTGAAGGTTTTAGTTTTGGTTTCAAGATACCGTCAGTTGTTAAGACGGGAGAGATTCGTTTGAAAAATTTACAGTCGACTCGCCTCCATGGTGAGATTGTTGCGGATAAGTTACAGAAGGAGGTGGAACTAGGACGGATGGCGGGGCCTTTTGATGCCCCTCCATTGCCGGACTTGGTTGTGTCCCCGTTGGGGTTGGTTCCGAAAAAGGAACCTAACAAGTTTCGGCTTATCCACCATTTGTCCTATCCTACTGGCCGGTCGGTGAACGACGGTATTGATCCCGAGCTGGTTTCGGTATCGTATGTCCGTTTTGATAAGGCTGTGGAATGGTTAAGGAAGTTGGGTTGTGGTTCGCTTTTGGCGAAAACGGATATAGAAGCGGCCTTCCGCCTGTTGCCGGTGCACCCGGACAGTTTTCACCTGTTGGGGTGTTGGTGGGAGGACAAGTTTTATGTAGATTGTTGTTTGCTTATGGGCTGTTCAATTTCATGTTCCTATTTTGAGAAGTTTAGTTGTTTTTTGGAATGGGTAATTAAGGAGGAGGCGGGTCTAGATTCAGTGTTGCATTACTTGGACGACTTTTTGTGCATGGGACCTGCTGGATCCTCGCAGTGTTCCCTTTTGCTTCGGACAGTGGAGCAGGTTGCTCGCCGCTTTGGCGTTCCGTTGGCGCCGGAGAAGACGGAGGGTCCGGTCACGGTTTTGAAATTCCTGGGTATCGAGCTGGATACGGTTGCCATGGAGTGCCGCTTGCCGGAGGACAAGCTGGTGGATTTGAGGCGTTGCGTTCAAGGGGCCATTGAGGCCAAGAAGATTCGTTTACGGGACTTGCAGTCCCTGTTGGGGAAGTTGAATTTTGCGTGTAGGATTTTGCCGATGGGGAGAGTTTTTTCCCGTCGCTTGGCTCAAGCCACCACCGGTGTGTTGCACCCTTTGCATTTTGTGCGTTTGAAGGTGGAGCACAAGGCGGACCTGAGAGTGTGGTCCCGTTTTTTGCAGCTGTATAATGGACGGTCATTGTGGCTTCGCGAGGTGGTGTCAAATGAGGAGTTGGTACTGTATACGGACGCGGCGGGATCCAGTGGTTTTGGCGCATATTTTGGGGGGAGATGGTGTGCCGGCAGGTGGCCTGATTCGTGGCGGGTTTGTGGTCTGACTAGGAATTTGGCCCTGTTGGAACTTTTTCCTATTGTCGTGGCCATAGAGGTTTGGGGACAGGATTTGAAAGACAGGAAGGTGCGTTTCATGTGTGACAACCTGGGGGTCGTTCAGTGTGTTAACAAGTTGACAGCTGATTCCCCCCCGGTGGTGGATCTCTTGCGTCATTTGGTGCTGAAATGTCTGGAGTTGAACTTGTGGGTCTGTGCTGTACATGTGCCGGGGGTGCTGAATTCTGTGGCTGATGCTTTATCTCGCATCCAGTGGGACCGCTTTCGAATGCTGGCGCCGGACGCGGAGCAGCAGGAGACCGTGTGGCCCGTCTGGTTGTGGGACCTGGTTTGCAGCCGGCCTGGGAATTGATCAGACATTCGGTGGCACCCAGTACGTGGCGCAGCTATAATTCAGCGTGGGACCGTTGGCTCGAGTTGGTTGATGAGGTGGGAGGTCATGTATCTGAAGGTGACAGAGTTTATTTAGTTTTGTTCATGATGGGCAGGGCTAAGGAAGAAGGCCTTTCGTGGTCGGCCGTGGCGGGCAGGTTGGCGGGCATTGCTTTCTTTTTCAAGTTACTGGGCTGGAAGGATGTTACGAAGGATTTCTGGGTGCGCCAGGCGCTGAAGGGTTACCGGAGGGTGGGGGCGCGCCGAGACCTCCGGCGCCCGGTATCTTTTGAGCTGCTGGGCAAGCTGTTGTCGGTTTTGCCTCGGGTGTGCTGTTCGGAGTATGAATGCCAGTTGTTCGGGACCGCTTTTGTTTTGGCCTTCTTTGGGGCGTTTAGAATTAGTGAACTGGTGAGCAGAAACACGAGGAGTCACGGAGGTTTGTTGTTGGAGGACGTGGAATGCGGTATGGATTTGGTACGGTGTTGCTTGAGACGGTCAAAGACGGACCAGCTGGGTAGAGGTCGGATGGTGGAACTATGGGGTGTACCTGGTTTAGCGGAGTGCCCTGTCAGATGGCTGTCGGCGTTTTTAGAAGTGAGGGGAGCTCGCCCGGGGTCCCTTTTGTCCCACCAGGACGGGTCAGCCTTGTCTAGTTACCAATTTGTCTGCATCTTTCGGAGGTGCCTGCAGTGTTGCGGTCTCAACGAGGCTGAGTTCGCGTCGCATTCCTTTCGGATTGGGGCTGCGACTCAGGCGGCTCGTTGGGGTCTGGGCGCGCAGGCTCTCCGTAAGATTGGACGATGGGACTCGGCCAGGTTTAGATCTTACGTCCGGCCGAACTTGTTGTGAGATATTGGTGGGGGGGGGGGGTCGGGGGCGGTATTTGTTTGGTAATCATTACCCATCTTTTCTCCCTCTTCTGTGTTGTCACCTTTTGTTTTGTAGGTTTACCGTTGTTGGTGTGGGTGCTCGGCCACCCATACGTGTATTGGGGGGCGTTTCGTGCGGGAATACGACCGGACGGCCGCCAGTTGGGGGTTCCCAGGGAAAAGGCTACTGTGCGATGGATCGGGGTCAGGGGCATGCTGTGGAGTGAGGTTTTGCCTACCTGGCGCCACCATTCGCAGCTGGACAGAGCACCGGACGTGGTAGTCCTACACGCGGGTGGGAATGACCTGGGTCTCCGGGCTTCCAGGGACCTGATACAAGACATAAAATGTGACTGCCTGCGGCTCCTGTCTTCCCACCCGGGTCTAATAATTGTCTGGTCGGATATGGTTGCGCGGCTGACATGGCGGCACGCCAGGTCGGTGGAGGCAGTAAACAGGGCGCGAAGTAAAGTGAATCGGGAGATTGGGCGGTTCATTTCCCGGGTTGGGGGTGTCTCTGTTCGGCACCCGGAGTTGGAAGCGGCGTCCGCCGACTTGTTGCGCCGGGACGGGGTCCATTTAAATTCGGTGGGAAATGATATTTGGGCCTTAGGGCTGATGGAGGGGGTTGAGAAGGCTTTGTTGGTGTGGGAGGACTCGCGCGCACAAGGGGTCATGCGCGCTCGCGGTGGCGGAGAGGAGGGGGGTGTCTGAAGGTGGGGGTTTGCACAGAGGAGAGGACGGAACCCAGTGCCGGAGCGGGTTACCTCTAGCGGTGCAATTGTTTGGTAAACGGGTCCTTGCTGGGTTGAGTCTCAGCGGGACATAGTGGGGGCAACATCTGGCTTGGGCTCTCGAGTCGGTGTGTTGCGGCTGAGGGTCAGGAGACGGGCTGATGTTGCAAAGAACATTTTGGTTAACCTTCAGGTACCCCCCCCTTCCTTTTCGGGTTCTTCAATGAAGAATTGTATTGTTACATGGCTGATGTTTCTGTTACGAATAAATGGGGCTGCTGTGGCCTTTATATCCAACGTCACGCAGTGTTTGTGTTTATTTTAGATAAGAACCCTAGGGGGTAGGGGGTTGTTGGGGAAGGTCAAAGGCCTTCAGTCAGACATTCCGGAGTCAAGGAAGAGCCCGGACTGCTGACCCGAAGGGGCTTAAGGGAGGGCTACATGACTAGGAGGGATGCCAGGCCATAGGGTTAATAGGGGGTTAATGGAGAAGTCAGTTTGGGCGCGAAATTTGGGGGTGGTGCTAAGGGGCAGTTAGGATCAGGGGTCAGTGTGATTGGTCAGGGGGGTGGTGCTATAGGGGGTAGTATATAGGGCAGGTCAGAGGGGGGGTGGGCCATTCCTACCTGGACGGTGACTGGAATCGTTCCCGCCCGCCCGCCCTGATTGTGGATTCGACATCAATGAAGAAAAGAAGGAAGATCGTATTTGTCGCAGCGGCGGAGAGGAGGGGGGTGTCTGAAGGTGGGGGTTTGCACAGAGGAGAGGACGGAACCCAGTGCCGGAGCGGGTTACCTCTAGCGGTGCAATTGTTTGGTAAACGGGTCCTTGCTGGGTTGAGTCTCAGCGGGACATAGTGGGGGCAACATCTGGCTTGGGCTCTCGAGTCGGTGTGTTGCGGCTGAGGGTCAGGAGACGGGCTGATGTTGCAAAGAACATTTTGGTTAACCTTCAGGTACCCCCCCCTTCCTTTTCGGGTTCTTCAATGAAGAATTGTATTGTTACATGGCTGATGTTTCTGTTACGAATAAATGGGGCTGCTGTGGCCTTTATATCCAAGTCACGCAGTGTTTGTGTTTATTTTAGATAAGAACCCTAGGGGGTAGGGGGTTGTTGGGGAAGGTCAAAGGCCTTCAGTCAGACATTCCGGAGTCAAGCAATTCAGCATTCCTGTGGCATTAATGCTGCAGATGCCGCTGCAAACTGAGTGCATTTTATTAAACCATGTTCACACTATACAGTTTTTTTTTACACTGTTGCTTAAGAAATAGAATTAGGTTAAGTTCTCATGATAAGTTTTTGGTTTTTTTTTTATACTTCCTGGTATTTTGGATTTAAAAAAATTGCATTGTTACAGTCAGTTGTAAGGACATTGTACTATATATATGGTGATTGTGGAGGCATTATACTATATATAGAGAGGCTGTGGAGGAATCATACTATACACTGTGTGCAAAATTATTAGGCAAATGAGTATTTTGATCACATGATACTTTTTATACATGTTGTCCTACTCCAAGCTGTATAAGCTGAGAGCCAACTACCAATTACGGTAAGTAAGTCAGGTGATGTGCATCTCTGTAATGAGGAGGGGTGTGGTGTAATGACATCAACACCCTTTATAAGATGTGCTTAATTATTAGGCAACTTCCTTTCCTTTGGCAAAATGGGTCAGAAGAGAGATTTGACGGGCTCTGAAAAGTCCAAAATTGTGAGATGTCTTGCAGAAGGATTCTGGAGTCTTGAAATCGCCAATTGTTTGAAGCGTGATCACCGAATAATCAAGCATTTCATGGCAAATAGCCAACAGGGTCGCAAGAAGTGTGTTGGTCAAAAAAGGCGCAAAATAACTGCCCATGAATTGAGGAAAATCAAGCATGAAGCTGCCAAGATGCCATTTGCCACCAGTTTGGCCATATTTCAGAGCTGCAACGTTACTGGAGTATCACAAAGCACAAGGTGTGCCATACTCAGGGACATGGCCAAGGTAAGGAAGGCTGAAAAACCACCACCTTTGAACAAGAAACATAAGATAAAACGTCAAGACTGGGCCAAGAAATATCTTAAGACTGATTTATCAAAGGTTTTTATGGACTGATAAAATGAGAGTGACTCTTAATGGGCCAGATGGATGGGCCAGAGGCTGGATCAGTAAAGGACAGAGAACTCCATTCCGACTCAGACGCCAGAAAGGTGGAGGTGGGGTACTGGTATGGGCTGGTATCATCAAAGATGAACTTGTGGGACCTTTTCAGGTTGAGGATGGAGTGAAGCTCAACTCCCAGACCTACTGCCAGTGTCTGGAAGACAACGTCTTCAAGCAGTGGTACAGGAAGAAGTCGGTATCGTTCAAGAAAAATATGATTTTCATGCAGGACAATGCTCCATCACATGCATCCAACTACTCCACAGCGTGGCTGGCCAGTAAAGGTCAAAAAAGATGAAAAAATAATGACATGGCCCCCTTGTTCTCCTGATCTGAACCCCATAGAGAACCTGTGGTCCCTCAAAAAATGTGAGATATACAGGGAGGGAAAACAGTACACCTCTCGGAACAGTGTATGGGAGGCTGTGGTGGCTGCTCCATGCAATGTTGATTATAAACAGATCAAGCAACTGACAGAATCTATGGATTGTAGGCTGCTGAGTGTCATCATAAAGAAAGGTGGCTATATTGGTCACTCATTTTTGTGGGTTTTGTTTTTGCATGTCAGAAATGTTTATTTCTAAATTTTGTGCAGTTCTATTGGTTTACCTGGTGAAAATAAACAAGTGAGATGGGAATATATTTGGTTTTTATTAGGTCACCTAATAATTCTGCACAGTAATAGTTACCTGCAAAAACAGATATCCTCCTAAGATAGCCAAATCTAAAAACACCCACTCTAACTTCCAAAAATATTAAGCTTTGATATTTATGAGTCTTTTGGGTTGATTGAGAACATAGTTGTTGATCAATAATAAAAAAAAATACTCTAAAATACAACTTGCCTAATAATTCTGCACACGGTGTATATTGGGAGGCTGTGGAGGCATCATACTATATATAGGAAGGCTGTGGGATCATTATACCATATATATTGAGCTGTAGGGACATTGTACTATATATTTGGAGACTGTTGAGTCATCATATTATATATAGGGAGGCTGTGGATGCATTATACTCATTATTGGGAGGCTGTGGAGGCATCATACTCTATATAGGGAGGCTGTGGAGGCATCAAACTATATAGGGAGGCTGTGGAGGCATCATACTAGATATAGGGAGGCTGTGGAGGCATCAAACTATATAGGGAAGCTGTGGAGGCATCATACTATATATAGGGAGGCTGTGGGATCATTATACCATATATAAGGAGCTGTAGGGACATTGTACTATGTGGAAACATCATATTACATATAGGGAGGCTGTGGAGGCATTATACTATATATAGGGAGGATGTCGGATCATTATAGTATATACAGGGAATAGTTGTAGGAACATTGTACAATATATTAGGAGACTGTGGAGGCATCATTTAATATATAAAGCTGAATGTGTGTATGTGTATGTGTGTGTGTGTGTGTGTGTGTGTGTGTGTGTGTGTATGTGTATGTGTATGTGTGTGTGTGTGTGTGTGTGTGTGTGTCCGGGATTGGCATCTGCACCGTCGCAGCTACAGCCACAAAATTTTGCACACTCACACGTATGGACCCCAAGAACGTCATAGGCTATGTTGTGAGGCGAAATTTTAACCCCGCGCGTTCCAATTTACCAATCAATTTTGCCCCTTTCTACATATTGGGGAAAAAGTGAAACGAAAAGTGTATTCGCACAGTCGCATTTACAATCACGAAGTTTTGCACAGACACCTCAGGTGACCCAGGGAACGTCGTAGACTATATTTTGACAGGAAAATTTAACCCCGCGCTTTACAGTTACTCTCCAAAAAACACGCCTCTATTAAAGTAAATGGAGCCTGGAACTACAGGTTATTAGTAGGAGCGGTGATTGGTTGCTATAGGAACAAAAGACATTCAAAGTATAAGAAGCTTATATGTGAGGTAATAAGATGTCGGTGGGGAGACGGATAGAGAGAGACAGACAGAGAGACAGACAGAGAGACAGACAGAGATACAGACAGAGAGACAGACAGAGACAGGCAGAGAGACAGACAGAGAGACAGACAGAGATACAGACAGAGAGACAGACAGAGACAGGCAGAGAGACAGATAGAGAAAGAAACAGACAGAGACAAATGGTGAAAGAGACAGACAGAGACAGACGGTGAAAGAGACAGACAGAGACAGACGGTGACAGAGACAGACAGAGACAGACGGGGAAAGAGACAGACAGGGACAGACCTGGAAAGAGAGACCTGGAAAGAAACAGACAGAGATAGACCTGGAAAGAGACAGACCTGGAAAGAGACAGACTGGAAAGAGACAGACGGGGAAAGAGACAGACGGGGAAAGAGACAGATGGGGAAAGAGACAGACAGACATGCAGACAGGGACAGAGACAGGCAGACAGGGAAGGAGGAGACAGCCAGAGAGACAGACAAAGATAGATGGGAAAAGACACAGACCTTGATAGAGACAGACGGGGAAACAGACAGAGAAATAGAGACAAACAAGGAAAGAGACAGACAGAGACAGGCAAACAGGGAAGGAGACAGACCGGAAAAGACACAGACAAAGAGACGGGGAGACAGACGGGGAAAGAGACAGACCTGGGAAACGAAACAGAGATAGAGCAGACAAAAAAAAGAGACAGACAGAGACAGGCAGACGGGGAAAGAGACAGACGGGAAAAGAGACAGACCTGGAAAGAGACAGACCTGGAAAGAGACAGACGGAGCACATTACTTGGCCAATTTAGATAAATCTGTGTGGAACATCTGTGGTATTGAAATATATGTTGTGAAATGCATCTATTAGCTTAGTTTTTGGCTTTTTTATAATTACATTTCTATTTATTTGTTTTGTGGTTTTTGTGTGCACAATTTTTGTTAATACTAGAGTTGAGCGCGGTTCGTGGTTCGAGGTTCTCCAGTTCTAGGCTCGAGTGATTTTGGGGCCTGTTCTAGATCGAACTAGAACTCGAGCTTTTTGCAAAAGCTCGATAGTTCTAGAAACGTTCGAGAACGGTTCTAGCAGCAAAAAACCAGCTAAATCCTAGCTTGGTTTCTGCTGTAATAGTGTAAGTCACTCTGTGAATCACACTATTATGACATTTCAGTGTATAGTGTGCGTGAACAGCGCCTTCAGATCACTGCTGTTTCTATAATGGTTTTTTTTTTTCCTTGTCTTCCTTCCCTAAGCGCGCGTGTAGTGGGGCGGGCCAGCATGTCAGCCAATCACAGACACACACACAGCTAAGTGGACTTTTAGCCAGAGAAGCAACGGCATGTGTGATAGGATGTCCATGTCACATGTCCCTGCATTATAAAACTGGACATTTTCCTCCAGGACGCCATTATCTCTTCTGCGTCTTTGGTGTCAGACATCACTGTCGCAGCTCCGTCCTCCTGAGTCCTATCGCCGATACAGCTGTATGCGCTCCATACACAGCGTTAGACAGCTTAGGGAGAGCACTTTCTAGCAGTCCTTTTAAGGGCTCAAACCGGCAGGGTCAGAGAGCCATAGGTGACAGGTCCTGCAAACAGCAACAGCGTCTGTGTAGCCAAGGTCAGGGATTTCCTCCCTGCATTTCACCATTAGGAGGGAATAGAAAGGCAGGCTTCCATTCCTCTACCCAGAGCCCCACAATCCTGGCACTGTACCCTCCTGTCCTCTGCACACTCCAACTCATTATAACTAAGCCATTATACTAGCAAACACTCAGTGTACCTAGTGGCATCCTAAACGTGGCTATTGGACTTTGCTATAGTCCCACTAGTGCAAAGACATTTGCAGCACCTCTACCTGCATTGCACACTCCAACTCATTATAACTAAGCCATTATACTAGCAAACAGTCAGTGTACCTAGTGGCATCCTAAACGTGGCTATTGTACTTTTGTCTATTCACACAATTGTAAAGATATTTGCAGCACGTCTGCCTGCATTGCACACTCCAACTTTTTTAAACTAAGCCATTATACTAGCAAACACTCAGTGTAACTAGTGGCATCCTAAACGTGGCTATTGTACTTTTGTCTATTCACACAATTGTAAAGATATTTGCAGCACGTCTGCCTGCATTGCACACTCCAACTTTTTTAAACTAAGCCATTATACTAGCAAACACTCAGTGTACCTAGTGGCATCCTAAACGTGGCTATTGTACTTTTGTCTATTCACACAATTGTAAAGATATTTGCAGCACGTCTGCCTGCATTGCACACTCCAACTTTTTTAAACTAAGCCATTATACTAGCAAACACTCAGTGTACCTAGTGGCATCCTAAACGTGGCTATTGTACTTTTGTCTATTCACACTATTGTAAAGATATTTGCAGCACGTCTGCCTGCATTGCACACTCCAACTTTTTTAAACTAAGCCATTACACTAGCAAACACTCAGTGTACCTAGTGGCATCCTAAACGTGGCTATTGTACTTTTGTCTATTCACACTATTGTAAAGATATTTGCAGCATGTCTGCCTGCATTGCACACTCCAACTCATTATAACTAAGCCATTATACTAGCAAACAGTCAGTGTACCTAGTGGCATCCTAAAAGTGGCTATTGTACTTTTGTCTATTCACACTATTGTAAAGATATTTGCAGCACGTCTGCCTGCATTGCACACTCCAACTTTTTTAAACTAAGCCATTATACTAGCAAACAGTCAGTGTACCTAGTGGCATCCTAAACGTGGCTATTGTACTTTTGTCTATTCACACTACTGCAAATCTATGTGCAGCACCTCTGCATGACACCCTCCTGCTCTGTTTTTAATAAGCTATAATGATAGCAAAAAATACTGCCATTTAGTGGCATCATAGAACTGGCTGTTGTATTCCATTAGTGCCCCACTGGTGACAAGCTATTTATAGCACCTCTACATGACACCCTCATGCACATTTTGCTACGCTAATGTTATAGCAAACTCATGGAATTCATTGCTGCATTTCATAATTCGGAGGGATAGAAAGTCAGGCTTCCTTTAGCTTTTCCTTCTGTTCATAGACAGCATCTCCAAGAGCAATTTCCCCTCCACGTCTAAGTGTGGAGAGGCAGCTAGTGCACATGCGTGTGCCGATTTACCCCAGCTGCAGCATAATTACAGTGTTTCGCCTAGTGAGTATGCTCAGCCTGACTGTGTTATTCCTGACGCTAAGGCGGGCTTTGCACGTTGCAACATCGGTAACAATGTGTTACCGATGCTGCCGCGATAGTCCCGCCCCCGTCGCACGTTCGATATATAGTGAAAGCTGCCGTAGCGATTATTATCGCTACGGCAGCTTCACACGCTCATACCTGCCGTGCGACGTCCCTCTGGCCGGCTACCCGCCTCCTTCCTTAGGGGGCGGGTCGTGCGGCGTCACAGTGACGTCACACGGCAGGCGGCCAATTGAAGTGGAGGGGCGGAGATGAGCAGGATGTAAACATCCCGCCCACCTCCGTCCTTCTCATTGCAGCCGGGAGGCAGGTAAGGTGAAGTTCCTCGCTCCTGCGGCTTCACACACAGCGATGTGTGCGGCCGCAGGAACGAGGAACTACATCGTACCTGTCGCTCCCCCGGCATTATGGAAATGTCGGAGGCTGCAGCGATGATACGATGACGACGATTTTGCGCTCGTTCATCGTATCATCTAGGATTTACACACTACGACATTGCAAGTGACGCCGGATGTGCGTCACTTTCGATTTGACTCCACCGACATCGCACCTGCGATGTCGTAGTGTGCAAAGCCCGCCTAAGTCTTCATTTCGGGATACAGCGCATGCTCCCACACTAAGTGTGAATAGCCTCTTTGCACAGGTGCTTGCATTCCGTGCCGGGTCTAAGTCCTGTTTTGTGCCTAGACACCATGCTAAAGCTGATAGTCTTTTTTCAGAGACTGTATTTCATGCTACTGAGCATGCTCAGGCACTTCCTGCATCAGAGACTAGGTCCGGTAATGAACTCTTTGGCCCTGCCCCTGATGTGGGGGTCCCATATAGACCACAGGGCATCAGGTGTCCTCCCAAATGGCTTGCAGAGGCCCACCCCTATGACTTGTCACCGCATTATTGATGGTCAGACGATGACTGGTGAGGTGTTTGTGTCGTGGCAGCCATGAGGTCATTATTGAAGTTGCGGTTCCAAATAGGACGCTAGTTATGCCACTCATGAAGTGTCACTCTGCTTTTGTCTCCAGGAGGTGCATTGTGGTTCACCCTGGTTTGGGGCGGACCCAGGTTATAAAAGTGGCTGGAGCCAACAAGGAGGTGCGCAGTCTTCTATTATGCTCCGAAAGAGCACACCTCCATGTGTTGAACCAATTGCGGCTTTAGGCCAGAGGTAGGCAGGGATAGGGCGTCGATGCAGGCCGCCACCACAGTTGGTAACGCAGAACGGTTAAGACCAGCTCCTGTCCTACCAGTCCTGCTTGTGCAGCCCAGTGGCATTAACAGGTCTGCTGCTGCTGATGCGCCTGCTGTCCACAGGTGTGCCCCTACGCACACGGTCAGCGTACTCAATGGCCCCCGTGTTGTTAACAGGGAGTTCCTGGGCTGTGTGGGCATGTGGACCCTGTGACGCTAACAGGGCTCACAGTCTCCAGATCCGAATGGCGTCTAACTCGGTTCAGGCTACTATTAGTTTCATAGCCACACAGCTCTGTATCCTCCACCAAACCTTCCAGTTGCCAACCTCTCCTTTTCCAACTGGGAGCACGGTGGACACTGACTGCTGATGGGGATATATACCTTTCTCTTTCTTTTCTTATTAATTTTCGTTATATAGCGGTAACATAGTATATACCACTTTATCCAAATCTGCCAGTCCCACTGTAACAGATGGTGTTTCTTCAGCAAATGTTACAGTTGCTTAACCACCAAATCCACGGACCCAAACTTTTTTCCCCTTTCCAACACACCTGTTCCCCTTTCCACCAGCATCTGTCCTTTTTCAACTCATTTTGGTATATGACCAAAAGTGCAACTCTGCAGGGACACCGTACTCAACGCCATCTCAGCACAGCAGCCATCCCTCGGTCCCTCCGATGTGGACAAGTAAAAGACCATTTCCTCCTATCCATGACAAAGCGTTGAGATTCACTCTGTGCAGCACTGGTGTTTAGTGGAAAAGTAGATCTAAGATTGCGTACCACATTCTGCAGATACTCCTGTATACGTGCGTCCATTTCTATGGCAGGAATTAGTTTGCCAAATTTTGTCTTGTACCGGGGATCTAACAGTGTGGCAACCCAGTATTCAGGATTACTTCGAATTCATACAATCCGAGGGTCATGTAGGTAGTGCAGCAAGAAGGCGCTCATGTGTCTTGTGCATCCAGGAGGACCAAGTCCTTGGTGTGTTGGTGGCAGAGAGGTGAGAATCGTGCATCCTTCCTCTGCCCTCTCCCCACAACCTCGCACAACCGAAATGTGAGCAAGCTCTCACTCATCTGCTGAGTCTTCCATGCCCATCGCCAGTTCGTCCTCCATTTCTTCATGGGCTCCTGCACTTTCATCAACACTTTTTGCTGATACTATGCGCCCTTGTTAATCCCTCTCCCTCACCATGAATGCCGCATAGGTGCCGCTGACCATCTGGACCTCGTAGATCTTGTTATCCCTTCCGCATATGACTCCTCCTGTACTTCCTCCCCTTCCTCTTGTCCCAACACCTGACTCCGAATAATAATTACAGTGTGCTCCATCATGTAGATGACCAGAATTGTCACGCTGAGAATGACATTGCCAGTGCTAAACATCTTCGTCGACATTTGTAAACTGTGTAGCAGGGTGCATAGGTCCTTGATCTGACACCACTCCAGCAGCGTGATCTGCACCACCTCTTGATCAAGTTATCCCAGGCTATATGTCATACCGTATTTCAGCAGGGCTCTGCGGTGCTGCCACACACGCTCCAACATGTGCAGATTCCAATTCCTGCGTGTCGGAACATCGCATTTCCGGCGTTTAACTGCCAGACCCTAAGACTTCCGGAGTGATGAAAGTTGTTGAGCTGCTGTGTGCGCACGATGTAAGTGAGCACATAGCGAGCGTGCCCGCTGCACAAGGCCATGTAGGCCGTGATGGTGTTTTAAAAATTGCTGGAGAATTCGGTTCAACACGTGAGCCATACAAGGCACGTGTGTCACATTGCCCTGAGGATGGCCCGCAGCCAGGTTTACATCATTGCCGCACACGGCTGTTAAGTCACCAACGGAGTCTGCTCCGTCAATTTGTACTCCGGTCGCCAGGTGACAACGTGTTCCTTTCATGAATAGTGCTGATGATGGGAGAGGAGTCGATGCCAGCGGCGCAGGTGGACGCAGGTTATGCTCACCCACTGGGCTGCATTACCTTGACAGATGCAGAACCACAGGCTGAATGTAGCTGGTGGGTATCTCACAGATGAAATACCATCATTCAGCTACAACCAATGGGAAGACACCACACCCTTTTTTATGCCCATCCTGTCTGCAGACCACTGCCAGACATAGCTATGACCTCTGGTTACTTTTACCCCCAGTTCAGTTTTATGATTTTGTGTGCTTGTTACCTGACTACTTTTCCTGCTTGCTGTTTATGTACCTTGTTGGCCGATCCGCATTTCACCTCTGCTTGTTTTCTGATTAAGTCCTGGCCGTCCCATTCTGTTCCTGTTCCTCAATTAATGTTTTGACCCTGCCTGACTACTATTCTCTGGAACTGCAGCCTTCCACAGGTATTAATCACCTTGGGCCCTGTGCAATTCCTAATCCCTGTATAGGGGTTAAAGGGTTTCAGGGTTCTAGGGGTCCTGCTTGGTGAGTGGCTTCCCTCTAGCCTATCATTAACAGCCCATCTGAGTGTGTGGATCAAGGAAGGCGTTACACCGTGCTCTCTGCAGAAGGCCATGTGGTCCAGGATAGTGCTTTAAAAATTGCTGGACAACCAGGTTCAACACGTGAACCACACAAGCCATGTGTGTCACATTGTCACAGCGAAGGGCCGCACCCATGTTTGCATCATTGTCGCACCCGGCCTTCCCTGGCTGCTGGTTGAGTGGAGACAACCATTGATGAAACTCGGTATCCAGAGCTAACCGTCCACAACTTCTCAGCGGTGTGACTCACATTTCCCATACATTTCAAAGTAAAACTTTGACCGCCTGATGGCATTGAGCTCTGCTGCCAGCATAGTAAGGAGGTGTGTGGTAGTGCTTGTGCGCAGTTACAAGGAAGGGTGGCCTGACCACACAGGGTTTGTGCCAAGGTGGAGGACCCACACGAGGTTGAAGAGGCAGAAGCAGTGTATTAACTTCTACATACAGAAGAAGGATTGAAACAACTCGTGGGGACGGCAAGACTTGGACAGCAGACCCTTCTCCATCTCTCACCATAGTTTGCCAGTGCCCAGTCAGTGACATGTAATGACCTTGTCTATGCTTACTGGTCCAAGTATCTGTGTTGAAATGCACCGTGTCGCACACAGAGTTTCTCAAGGAAGTGGTGATGTTGTGTGCGACATGCTGGTGTAGCGCGGGCATGCTGTTCTTGGAGAAGCAGTGGTGATTGGGCATCTTGTACTGGATCACAGCGACAGACATAAGGTCTCTAAAATCCTGTGTGTCCACTAGGCGGAAAGGCAGCATTTCGGTAGCCAACAGCTTACAGACGGATAGAGTCAACCTCTTCGCTTTGTCATGGGTCGCAGGAAGTGGCCTTTTATTTGACCACATCTGAGGGACAGAGGTCTGGCTGCTGTGTGTAGACGGTGTTGAGTAGGGTGTCCATGGAAAAATGCAGGTTTGTGAGGAAAGTGCAGGCGGAGACATGATGTTGCCTTCATCCAACGTTGGTGCTATCGATGTCTGAGAGAGCTGTACACACTCACTTGTTTCCCCTTCCAAACCAACTGACGACCTACCAAGCAAACTGACTGTTGCGGTTACAGTGGTGGAAGTTGTGGGTGGAAAAACAGGTGTGACAGCTGTCCCCACAGTCCTAGAAGATGACGAGCGCGCGGATGCACTGGAAGGGGCAGGCGGTGGATGGTTCGCTCCGCTAGGCCGCATTGCAGCACGGTGAGCTTCCCACCGGGCCATATGATATTTATTCATGTGACGATTCATGGAAGAAGTTGTCAAACTGCTGAGGTTTTGACCTCTACAAAGAGAACCATGACAAATTTTACAGATCACATAATTTGGGCGATCTTTTTCTATGTCAAAAAAGGACCAGGCTAGGCAAGGCTTAGAGGCCATGCGACCTGTTGATCCACCCCGAATAATGCTCAGAGGCAGAGTGGTGGCTGAGGATGCAGTTGTAGACGTGCTACCAGTGCTCCGACTCTGTCCAGGAAGGCGCAAGGTAACTTCGTCGTCGGTTGCATCCTCCTCCACCGCCTCTGTTGACCTCCTCGAGTGTCTGACTGTGGGTTGACAGTAGGTGGGATCTAGAACTTCATCATCAATTGTGGTGTTTGCACTCCCCTCCCCCTCAGAACGAGCCTCTTCTTGCCCTGACCGAATATTTAAGTTGTCATCCCAATCGGGTATCTGTGTCTCATCTTCATCAGTATGTTCCTCATTGTCTATAAGCACAGGTGTTGGAAAGGCAGCATTTTGGTAGGCAACAGTTTGCAGATGCTGAAAGTCAACCTCCAAGCCATGTCATGCCCTTCTAAAAGCATGTAAAACACAGCGAGGGGACTCCAACCACAGTCTCCCTCGTTTCCACTAACTGGGCCACACACACCCCACTTGACTGGCATCGGTTGACCCCCCTTTTGAAAAACAAAAAGATGCTTTGCATGAAGCACTCTCAAAAATACGCGTGCCTTTCCCGTCCCCTGGCTGACCCAGGGGAAGAAAAGTCCTCTGAGAGCCATGACTTGTTCATCTTGGTTCTTTTAGAAACACAGCGAGGGGACTCCAACCACAGTCTCCCTCGTTGACACTAATTGGGCCACACACACCCCACTTGACTGGCATCAGTTGACCCCCATTTTCAAGATGAAAAAGATGCTTTGCATGAAGCACTCTCAAAAATACGCGTGCCTTTCCCGTCCCCTGGCTGAACCAGGGGAAGAAAAGTCCTCTGAGAGCCATGACTTGTTCATCTTGGTTCTTTTAGAAACACAGCGAGGGGACTCCAACCACAGTCTCCCTCATTGCCACTAATTGGGCCACACACACCCCACTTGACTGGCATCAGTTGACCCCCATTTTCAAGATGAAAAAGATGCTTTGCATGAAGCACTCTAAAAAATACGCGTGCCTTTCCCGTCCCCTGGCTGACCCAGGGGAAGAAAAGTCCTCTGAGAGCCATGACTTGTTCATCTTGGTTCTTTTAGAAACACAGCGAGGGGACTCCAACCACAGTCTCCCTCGTTGACACTAATTGGGCCACACACACCCCACTTGACTGGCATCAGTTGACCCAATTTTCAAGATGAAAAAGATGCTTTGCATGAAGCACTCTCAAAAATATGCGTGCATTTCCCGTCCCCTGGATGACCCAGGGGAAGAAAAGTCCTCTGAGAGCCATGAGTTGTTCATCTTGGTTCTTTTAGAAACACAGCGAGGGGACTCCAACCACAGTCTCCCTCGTTGACACTAATTGGGCCCCACACACCCCACTTGACTGGCATCAGTTGACCCAATTTTCAAGATGAAAAAGATGCTTTGCATGAAGCACTCTCAAAAATACGCGTGCCTTTCTCGTCCCCTGGCTGACCCAGGGGAAGAAAAGTCCTCTGAGAGCCATGACTTGTTCATCTTGGTTCTTTTAGAAACACAGTGAGGGGACTCCAACCACAGTCTCCCTCGTTGACACTAATTGGGCCACACACACCCCACTTGACTGGCATCAGTTGACCCCCATTTTCAAGATGAAAAAGATGCTTTGCATGAAGCACTCTCAAAAATACGCGTGCCTTTCCCGTCCCCTGGCTGACCCAGGGGAAGAAAAGTCCTCTGAGAGCCATGACTTGTTCATCTTGGTTCTTTTAGAAACACAGCGAGGAGACTCCAACCACAGTCTCCCTCGTTGACACTAATTGGGCCACACACACCCCACTTGACTGGCTTGACTGGCATCAGTTGAGCCAATTTTCAAGATGAAAAAGATGCTTTGCATGAAGCACTCTCAAAAATACGCGTGCCTTTCCCGTCCCCTGGCTGACCCAGGGGAAGAAAAGTCCTCTGAGAGCCATGACTTGTTCATCTTGGTTCTTTTAGAAACACAGCGAGGGGACTCCAACCACAGTCTCCCTCGTTGCCACTAATTGGGCCACACACACCCCACTTGACTGGCATCAGTTGACCCAATTTTCAAGATGAAAAAGATGCTTTGCATGAAGCACTCTCAAAAATACGCGTGCCTTTCCCGTCCCCTGGATGACCCAGGGGAAGAAAAGTCCTCTGAGAGCCATGACTTGTTCATCTTGGTTCTTTTAGAAACACAGCGAGGGGACTCCAACCACAGTCTCCCTCGTTGACACTAATTGGGCCACACACACCCCACTTGACTGGCATCAGTTGACCCAATTTTCAAGATGAAAAAGATGCTTTGCATGAAGCACTCTCAAAAATACACGTGCCTTTCCCGTCCCCTGGATGACCCAGGGGAAGAAAAGTCCTCTGAGAGCCATGACTTGTTCATCTTGGTTCTTTTAGAAACACAGCGAGGGGACTCCAACCACAGTCTCCCTCGTTGACACTAATTGGGCCACACACACCCCACTTGACTGGCATCAGTTGACCCCCATTTTCAAGATGAAAAAGATGCTTTGCATGAAGCACTCTCAAAAATACGCGTGCCTTTCCCGTCCCCTGACTGACCCAGGGGAAGAAAAGTCCTCTGAGAGCCATGACTTGTTCATCTTGGTTCTTTTAGAAACACAGCGAGGGGACTCCAACCACAGTCTCCCTCGTTGACACTAATTGGGCCACACACACCCCACTTGACTGGCATCAGTTGACCCAATTTTCAAGATGAAAAAGATGCTTTGCATGAAGCACTCTCAAAAATACGCGTGCCTTTCCCGTCCCCTGGATGACCCAGGGGAAGAAAAGTCCTCTGAGAGCCATGACTTGTTCATCTTGGTTCTTTTAGAAACACAGCGAGGGGACTCCAACCACAGTCTCCCTCGTTGACACTAATTGGGCCACACACACCCCACTTGACTGGCATCAGTTGACCCAATTTTCAAGATGAAAAAGATGCTTTGCATGAAGCACTCTCAAAAATACGTGTGCCTTTCCCGTCCCCTGGCTGACCCAGGGGAAGAAAAGTCCTCTGAGAGCCATGACTTGTTCATCTTGGTTCTTTTAGAAACACAGCGAGGGGACTCCAACCACAGTCTCCCTCGTTGCCACTAATTGGGCCACACACACCCCACTTGACTGGCATCAGTTGACCCAATTTTCAAGATGAAAAAGATGCTTTGCATGAAGCATTCTCAAAAATACGCGTGCCTTTCCCGTCCCCTGGATGACCCAGGGGAAGAAAAGTCCTCTGAGAGCCATGACTTGTTCATCTTGGTTCTTTTAGAAACACAGCGAGGGGACTCCAACCACAGTCTCCCTCGTTGACACTAATTGGGCCACACACACCCCACTTGACTGGCATCAGTTGACCCAATTTTCAAGATGAAAAAGATGCTTTGCATGAAGCACTCTCAAAAATACGCGTGCCTTTCCCGTCCCCTGGATGACCCAGGGGAAGAAAAGTCCTCTGAGAGCCATGTCCACATTGTCAGTGGACAGACACGTGTGCTTATCTGCCAGCAGACCCCCAGCAGCACTGAAGACAGGTTCTGAGAGAACGCTGGCTGCAGCACATGACAAGATCCCCAAGGCGTACGTGGCGAGCTCAGGCAATTTATCCAGATTGGAAGCCTAAAATGAGCAGGGCTCAAGTTGCACAATAATGGAATCGATGTTTCCTTGCATATACTCATATATCTGTGTGTCCTCCTCTTTTTCCTTGTCCAGCTCTTTTGTTTTCGCATGAGTATATGTCCTTGTCACTTTCCCATGTGTTGTGAGTTGTTTGTCACCTTTTGGACACCTTTGAGGGTGTTTTCTAGGTGTTTTTCTGTGTTTGTGATTGCCTGCCATTGTTTCCTATTGGCTCGAGTTCGGTTCGTCGAACGTTCGACGAGCCGAACTCGAACGGGACCTCCGTTCGGCGAACCGACCTCGAGCCGAACCGGGACCGGTTCGCTCATCTCTAGTTAATACATTCTATTTTGCTAACAACAGTTATTAACCCGGGCGATGCCGGGTAGTACAGCTAGTACTATATATAGGGAGGCTGTGGAGGCATCATATTATATATAGGGAGGCTGTGGGATCAATGTACTATGTCTAAGGAGGCCGTAGAGGCTTTATACTGTATATAGGGAAGCTGTGGAGACATTATACTGTATATAGGAAGGCTCTGGGATCATTATACTATATAACATGTTTCCCGAAAGTAAGAGCCTACCCCAAAAATAAGCCCTTGCATTATTTTACAGTATTTTTGGAGTATGCTTGAAATATAAGCCTTAAGGCAGCTTTACACGCAACGACATCACTAACGAGATGTCGTTGGGGTCACGGAATTTGTGACGCACATTCGGCCTCGTTAGCGACGTTGTTGCGTGTGAATCGCACGAACGACCGTTAACGATCAAAATTATGTACCTTATCGTTGATCTTGACACGTCGGCCATTTCCCAAATATCGTTGCTGTTTAAGAGCGCAGGTTGATCGTCGTTCCTGCAGCAGCACACATCACTACGTGTGACACCAGAGGAACGAGGAACTACATCGCACCAGCGGCCGCTGGCAATGAAGAAGGAAGGAGGTGGGCGGGATATTTCGCCCGTTCATCTCCACCCCTCCGCTCCTATTGGATGGCTGCCGTTTGACGTTGCAATGACGCTGTAGAAAGGAGGCGGTTCGCTGGCCACAGCGACATCGCAGGGAAGGTAAGTCCGTGTGATGGGTGTAAGTGATGTTGTGCGCCACGGGCAGCGATTTGCCCGTGACGCACAACCGAGGGGGGCGGGTACGCTCGCTAGTGATCTCGCTAGCGAGATCGCAGTGTGTAAAGTTGCCTTTTCTCCAAAAATAAGCCCTAGTTACAGTCAGGGCCGGCATCAGAGAGAGTCAAACTTCGTAATTTCTCAAGGCTCCAGTCTCTTAGTGACCCCAGCAGTTGGATTCCGAGGTTGGGATTGTTTAAGGACCTTTGATGACTTCACAGTCATGTGACCAAATCTCATGCTTCCTAGTCTAACTACTGATTAGCAGCTCTCTGTTGCTATACCATGTACTCAGAAAGCCTGCCTGGGTGGCATTATACACAGCTGAACAACTGAGCTCTGCTAGATTTGAAGCAGAGAAAACTGTAACACTATCATAACTGTTGCACCCAGTAAACTAAGTGACACATCTCTGGAATAATAGACACTGTCCCTACCTAATAGTACTGTCAGTATTAATGGCAAAAACCTGCTGACAGATTCCCTGTAATATCCCAACATGAACCATCAGAAGGAATGTGCATATTTTCTGTTGATTCCCGTCATTCTGGATAAGCAGCGAACTGTTGGGGTGTTTAGTGGTTTAGTGTATCACAAATTAAATAAATTTATATTGCTGCACAAAAATGAGCTATTTGATGGAGAGACGAGGGGGTGGGGGCTGAACGTAGGACCACATCCAAACGAGATGCTGAGATGACAGATCACATATTAGCCCTCTTGATAAAAGCTAGGTAATTATAAATTCAGCAATAAGTTTAATTAATAAACACAGCTTTTCCTGAGGGTTTCAAGTACATAAACAGCAATCTGTCTCGTTTCCTGCTTTCCTGCATCGACCACATCCATTACACTGCATCTCATTATAGGATTCTCAAATCTATCATATTGTTTGCATATTAATTCCGCAAAAAGTGATATAATTTCTAGTGGGCAATCATTCAGTCTTTTATATATTAGAAATGAGCTATTTATTTCGGAAGTGGTAAACTGTGACTTTGTTAAAGTCAGAACGACTAGAAAATGATTGTTTGGTGCAAAAAAAAACTAAAGCCCCCTACTAGTGATGAGCAAACCCAAGCTGTAAAGTTCGGGGTTCGTACAAGATACCTAGTGTCTGCAGCTCAAACTCGAACACGGACTTCTCATGGAAGTCCATATCCCAGCTTTTTAAAAGGCTACAGCGCAGCCAATCAACAAGCTTTTCGGGTGTGAGCACTTCCAGAGCTATCGCAGCTATGCCAAATATTGGCATGGCTGTGATTGGCCGGTGTACCAAATGAGCTGGCCTATAAAAGGCCGTATCACAGGTGGCATGACCATTCTATTCTGAGCCTGGTGTGTGACGCCCTGGACACCCCAGGAGTCACAGGTCATTACACTCACCACGTACACCCCCACCCCAGTAAGGTACCACCAGTCAACCAAAAGACAGGCACACCAGGTGGGCGGAGTCAGGCGGATAGAGACGCCCTCCGAGGAGTCTGCTGGCCTGAGGCAGGAAAACACAAGCAGATAGATTGAGATTAAGTTAGGAGAGAGGAGTGAGAGGAGTTCAGTTCTGCTTGGGGCCCAGGATCCCAGATCAGTCAGGCAGGCAGATGGTAGTGGCCGCCTACAGGAGACCGGGAATACGACCAGCGGAACCGTAAGGGACCGGGACAGGGTAGTTGCCCGCCGCAACTGAATCGGGGAGCTAACTGGATACCGGAGCACCAGGCAGGGTACTCAGACCCCGAACTAGGCTATAAGCCACCCCCATAGTCGAATTAACTGATTGCGGTCTGGACCTCAGGGGTTCATTCCCACCTAAGTCCCGATTGAAGGCAACAGCCCAACCCGTCCGGATAGGAGCCACCGCCAGAGGCCAGAGATCCAAGGGGACAGCGTTTGCGGGCAAACGGGCTGCTACGACACATATACGCCGGGGAGCGGGCTACCAGTGCTCAGGCACAGTAGCCAAGGTCACATATAGGTGCAGGAGAAAGGCGAACATTACCAACAGTTCTGGAGAAACTGCAGCCGGCTGCGGGCCCCGTTCGTCACCCCGTTTGGTTTACCAGCGCCTCCTGTGTCTTGTATCAGAGTGAGTACACCAGTGCCCTCAGGCACCGCACCACGCTGCACCGCCACACTGCACCCTTCACCCTGGCCCCTCGCCAAGCGGGCCCCGGGACCAACATCCCCTACCCACGGAGGGGTCAACACCTAGCTGCGCCCCTACACCGCTCCCGGGATTCCCTGTACCTTCACCGCAGCGGTGATGTCCACCATCACCACAACCCGTGGGTGGAGTCACGAACTTTACAATACAACCACCTCACCACCATTGCGTGCACCGCCACTACACCCTTCCAGAGAGACGTGACCCCCGGGTCCGGAGGCGCTTGAGCCGCCGACACACGAGCCCGGACCTGAGCGGCTCGGCGGTCGCAGCCGAGGCCGCGGGGCGGTACAGGTGCACGTTGCCTTAATTGAGCCTGGTGCAGAGTGCCCTAACAGAACCTAGTGCAGAGTGTCCTAACAGAACCCGATGCACAGCACACTAATATATCCTGGTGCAGAGTGTCCTAACAGCGTCTGGTGCAAAACACCCTAATAGAGCCTGGTGCATAGAACTCTAATAAAGCTTGGTGCACAATACCCTAACAGAGCCAAGAGCAGAGGGCCCTAATAGAACCTGGCGCACAGTACCTGAACAGTGCAATAATTTGCTGGATACTCTCTCTCTTCTCTATTGTGCACTTTTTGGGGTACAATTATGAGGTGAGCATCAAATAGAGAATATGGCCGAGGTGCTGCTGGTGGTGGTGTAGCTGCTGCAGGTCAAGGAGGTGGTCGATCTGTGCTTGCTATATACCCAAATGAAATAGGGGACAGACTGTGGCCGTGGTGTTGTTCATGATGGTGGTGTTGCTTTAGGGCAGTGCAGCCCCCTACTAAGCACTTTGTCTTGCTGTGACTTTAACACTTTGTTGTACTGTGGTTTTAAGATGCGGGGCTCTCCTGCTTAGCACAATGGAATGGCCTGTATCTCCCCTTCTGTTTTGTGCTTGTTTGGTCCAGCCCGAGGAAAAGTCCGGGAAGAAGAAGAAAGTGAGAAAGTTCTGGGGGGCCCAGAGAGAGATACATCGAAGCCTGTTAGAACACATCGCTTGATGAGCCCAGCTGCCCATTGAACTGAGGGAAGAAAAGTCCTGCATTGTCCACCACCTGTCACGGTCGTCTCCCTCCTGTTTTGAGACTAGTGATAGCCTTATGACTGGAGCCTCCCATCTCCATCTCGACTCCTCATTTAAACATTCCTTTCCTTTGGCATCTCATGAGTTAATTTCAGGATTTGTTGCCAGTAGCTTTGAGCAGTGCAGGTCAACTGTTGCTGCTTTGGGTCCACATCCATTAAAGTTAAACACTAATATAAGAACCAAGATAAGGAACACATATTTACCATCATATTTGTTTTAATATATGTGTGTCACTCCCAAAGCATAAAGTGTGAAAACAGGAGGAAAAAGGAGATTAACAACCCAGGTAGTATAAATAAGATAGTACAAAGGCATCCTCTTAGTGAAAAAAGTACAAAATCTTTATTAAGAATTTATCACATAGATAATTACAAAAGGGAATATAAAAAACAGGAAAATTAGCAGGATAACAGACAGGTGCAAAATGAGAGCTCCAGGGAGCACCAAAAGTCAGAGAATCAAGAGATGGGTAGTTCAATCAGTCACATCGTTCCCAAATATTCAACGATAGAGCCCTTGTGTGAGGTTTTAATCACTCCCAAAGTTTGGAGGGGTACAGCATATAACCAGCCTAGTGACAAAGCCATATAGTGTCAAAGTGCCATAGACCTATTAAGTGGTATTACACAGGCTGCATATTAAAGGGTTAACTCAGCTTACCCATATCCTTGAGACGCTGACAGATGGACAGACGCGCCGCATGTGTCTATGGCACTTTGACATGTAAGGTTACACCTGAGGATGGCAAGTGTATCTTGCTGAAACGCATTGTGTTAATACAAGAGCTTTATGGTATTAATAATAAAGCCAAATTTCTTAAAAGATCAAAGACCAAAGATCTATTACTAGTGTGTCGCCCTGGGCAAGCCAGGGGACACAGGTCACACACCACCACACCCTACATCCCAGGTAGGAACACCTAAGCTGAACCAAAAATCCTTGTTGCCTTCCTCCAGAGGCTGATGATTCACACCAGGGGGTGGGCCAGGCGGTTGGCTCCGCCCACCGAGGAGATCACAGCTCTGGAGGCGGGAAGTGCCAGGCAGTCCAGTGAGGGACATGAGAGAGTAAAGAGCAGATTAGCCCAGGCAGGGCAAGAGTGAAGTCTAGCTGAGGGCTAGAGAGAAGTAAACAGCCAAGTGAAAGTGAGGAAAGAAAAGTAGTAAAGGAGGAAAGCAAGAGTGGTGACAGAGAGAGAAAGCCTGAAGGTCCAGCTGTGTGCAGGACAGGTCAGCAAGGTCAGCAACGGCGGTGACTGTCTGGAGGGGGACCGTTTGGAAGTTCCTGGAAGGACCCCGTAGGCTGTGTGCCCGGTGGTCTGGAGCAGTGTTCCGAAGGACAGTCAGCACCAGGGCAGGGGCCTCTCGGACCCCGGCAAGGCTTGGAGTCACCGTAAATTGCCGAATCCGTCAGTGAAGGGGACGTAGATCCCCCAACAACCAAGTCCCGAGTGAAGGCAACAGCCCAACCGGTACAACAGAGACACCGCCACCGCCAGGGCACCAGTTTCTGAGGGCCAGCGCCTGCGGGCAAAGAGTAGAGCTCCCCCGGTCCAGCTTGAAGCCGGGGAGCGGGTTACCGGTGGGGACTCATCGCAACCAACAAGTACACAAAGGTGCAAGGAAGAGGGACATCACCGTCACCTACTGGGAGAGCAATTGCAGCCGTCCGTGGGACCGTCTTGCCAGCCGTTTGGTTTACCGTAAAAACTGTGTCAACGTCTCAGGCTGAGTGAGTACCACAGTGCCGCAAGGCACAGCGCTGCCCCCGCGTCCCTGCGCCCACCAGGCCCTGCACCTCCCAAGCCATCACCGGGCCCCGGGATCACCAACCCCTACCCACGGAGGGGCAACACAACACCTGGCTGCTCCGCATCACCATCCCCGGGATCCCCGTATTGAGCAGCGGTGGTGAAATCACCACAACCGTGGGTGGCGTCACGGACAATAAACAATCCCCACACCCAACAACCCCCCTTTCACTCACGGGCGAGGAGTGCCGCTCGAAAAACCCCCGGGATCCGGCCCACCGCTCGAGCCACCACTGAGCAGCAGCCGCCGGACCCGAGCAGAAGGGGTGAGCGTAGTGTGCTGACACCCTCCTCCCCGCCCGCGACAACTTGGCGTCACGAACAGGATCTTACCGCTCTGCCGTCTGGTAGAGGTGCGCCTTGTTACCGCCGGAGGTATCCGGCAGGAAAATTTCAGAAGCCGCCATCTTTGGCGCGAAAAGTTCCCGCTCGAGCGTCTTCTCGAGTAGTAGAGGCGCGAAGGCCAAAACCCCGCCCCGAGAGAGGAGGGGCCGGAAAGAGCTCAGGGGGACGCGATGGCGGCTGGACGCATGTAGCTGCGGCTATAAAAACAGGGACGCCAGGACTCTGCAGACATACCGTTCCTGGAAAGAAAAAGAAGCCATCATGTGGATGCCGTCCCGCGACACCGTAGCCCCCGCGCCTGGAACCGCGGCGTGGGTGGAAATCCGAACTGCGCAGCTCTACCAAAGGCTGCACTCCTCATGGAGGAGTGGGAGGCCGACATGGCGGACGTTGTAGCCACCGTGCGGAGACGCGAGGAGGAGGCGGAGAAAGGGAGAGTGAGTGACCCACGTCCCGATGCCCTTGAAGGGCCGGTCATCGCGGCTGTGGGGCCTGGTCCAAGCCCTCTCCCCCCGTTGCCTCCCTCGCCATCCGTCCCGGAGGCCGTGACCCCGCCACTAGGCCTGCTACCACCGCAACCGGTAGGAGTACCCAGCGTCCCCGCCCAGGCGGGCCAACCTGTAGTCGGAGCCCGTAGTAAACCGGAGGTGTTGCCGTGGAAGACTCCGAAGGTTGAACCGGAGGCATCCCTTGAGAAGTTCCCCGAGCCGGAGCCGATAGCCCGCTCCGAGCCGAAGGCCCAGCAGCGGAAAGCCCCTAGGCCCATCCCCCACACCTCGGCTGAGGTCGCGCCGGGTTGTTGCTGCAAGGCAGCGCCCAAGGCCAAGACACCGCGGGACATGCCGCCCAGATTCTTGACAGTGGGCAATGTCTAGGATGTCCCGCGGGGCCCGACCCGTGCGCCGGCACTGGCGGCAGCGCCATACTGGAATAGGGAGCCGGTACCGCTGGCTGGGCCTGGAGATTGCCGAGAGGGAGCGGAAGAAGGCCGAGCTGGTAGCCAGAGCTATCCGGGAGAAAGAAAATCTCCGGCAAGCAACCGCCCGTGTCTGGGGACCGTTGTACGAGGGGCAGGTGAGGCGGTTTGATGTCCGCCGGGGCTACGGGTTCATCTACGAGCCGGGCCTGGAGGCCGAAGTGTTTGTAGCCCGTCGGGATGTGAATACCCACCTGCCTGAGGAGCACCCCGGCCGCAATCTGATGCCGGGCGACATCGTACAATACACCCGGTACTTTGGGGAGCGGGGGTGGTTTGCGCTGGACGCCAAACTAAGGAGGGGCCCGGAGGCCCGAGCGAGCGCAGACCTCCCTCCCCTGGCAGCGGCACCAGAGCTTGAGCAACCGGAGTAGGGCAGCGGATGCCCGCAGCACCGTCCCCGTTGGGACCACCAGCTTGTTTGTTTAAAAGAGAATGATAAGTGAAATGATCCGAAGTTCACCTGATTATCCGTGTGATTTGCAACCGGCTGGAGCCGGCACCGTTGTCCCCGTGGGGACCGTTTAAAAGTTTTGCATGGAGGACTATCCATGGACAAGCCCGTGAACTTGCAGGGCAACCACAGACGTTAGTGGCTTGTAAATATGTTGTTTACCGTTACCGTTTTCCGCAGGCCGCCTCCGGAGAGGCAGGTTGGAGGGAGGGCCCTGAGCAGAGCAGGCTAGGGCCCAGCCACCAAAGGAACCGGTAGATACCCTCTGGAGGGAAGGACAGATCCCGCTCGGGTACCGTGTGCTGGACTGTGGGTCAAGGGGTGCTGCCTGGGCTTTAGGGGCAGCATCAGGGCCAGGTTGCTTGGGTGGGAGAGAGCGGAAACCGTAACCGTAAACCGTTGCAACGTTGAAGTAAATGTGCCTCCCGTAAGGGAAGAGTTATTAAAAATGTATATATGTTTATTTACCTTGTTATCCCTTTTACAGAAAATAAAACCGGTGTTGGACGGCAGCCCGCGGACGGTCTGCATTTTGCTAAGGGGGAATGTGTCGCCCTGGGCAAGCCAGGGGACACAGGTCACACACCACCACACCCTACATCCCAGGTAGGAACACCTAAGCTGAACCAAAAATCCTTGTTGCCTTCCTCCAGAGGCTGATGATTCACACCAGGGGGTGGGCCAGGCGGTTGGCTCCGCCCACCGAGGAGATCACAGCTCTGGAGGGGGGAAGTGTCAGGCAGTCCAGTGAGGGACATGAGAGAGTAAAGAGCAGATTAGCCCAGGCAGGGCAAGAGTGAAGTCTAGCTGAGGGCTAGAGAGGAGTAAACAGCCAAGTGAAAGTGAGGAAAGAAAAGTAGTAAAGGAGGAAAGCAAGAGTGGTGACAGAGAGAGAAAGCCTGAAGGTCCAGCTGTGTGCAGGACAGGTCAGCAAGGTCAGCAACGGCGGTGACTGTCTGGAGGGGGACCGTTTGGAAGTTCCTGGAAGGACCCCGTAGGCTGTGTGCCCGGTGGTCTGGAGCAGTGTTCCGAAGGACAGTCAGCACCAGGGCAGGGGCCTCTCGGACCCCGGCAAGGCTTGGAGTCGCCGTAAATTGCCGAATCCGTCAGTGAAGGGGACGTAGATCCCCCAACAACCAAGTCCCGAGTGAAGGCAACAGCCCAACCGGTACAACAGAGACACCGCCACCGCCAGGGCACCAGTTTCTGAGGGCCAGCGCCTGCGGGCAAAGAGTAGAGCTCCCCCGGTCCAGCTTGAAGCCGGGGAGCGGGTTACCGGTGGGGACCCATCGCAACCAACAAGTACACAAAGGTGCAAGGAAGAGGGACATCACCGTCACCTACTGGGAGAGCAATTGCAGCCATCCGTGGGACCGTCTTGCCAGCCGTTTGGTTTACCGTAAAAACTGTGTCAATGTCTCAGGCTGAGTGAGTACCACAGTGCCGCAAGGCACAGCGCTGCCCCCGCGTCCCTGCGCCCACCAGGCCCTGCACCTCCCAAGCCATCACCGGGCCCCAGGATCACCAACCCCTACCCACGGAGGGGCAACACAACACCTGGCTGCTCCGCATCACCATCCCCGGGATCCCCGTATTGAGCAGCGGTGGTGAAATCACCACAACCGTGGGTGGCGTCACGGACAATAAACAATCCCCACACCCAACAACCCCCCTTTCACTCACGGGCGAGGAGTGCCGCTCGAGAAACCCCCGGGATCCGGCCCACCGCTCGAGCCACCACTGAACAGCAGCCGCCGGACCCGAGCAGAAGGGGTGAGCGTAGTGTGCTGACACCCTCCTCCCCGCCCCCGACACTAGCGCTCACAAAGACCGGAATCTTTTTTCTATATGCCTACTCCCATAAGGGAATCCGGGTAGAGCTGCTGTGAGTAATAAAATCCATCAGATCATTTGAACTAACAGCGGGAGGACGCAGGTCCGCACAGAGCTCCAGGATTCAAGAAGTCGGTGAATCTGAAGCCAGCAGCGGCAACAAACCTGGATCCACCCAGCAGAACAACGGATAACGCCAGTTTAGACAGTCCCTCATCTCCCAGAGGAATTATACATCTAACACCGGGGTTGTGCGAGGGCGCACAACCTAACCAGGTGAGCAATTCTATAGTATAAATATACAGAAATCACTCAACGGGTGCTTCTCATATGCGCTATATTTTATCTCAACAGGCATCAAGTGACAACTAAGCTTTTTTCAACCAATACTTTCAGGCCCTGGCCAGGACTGAGACTCTGATTTGTGTGACTGCTGCCATTCACCAGCCGATTCCAGTTAGCAGCATCATGGGGATGAAGGTACGCATCTGTGGCCAAGTAGTAGGGATGAAAGGGATTCCGTTGGTCTCGGAACCTATTTCAGAAGATGTGTCCATGGTTTTTGGCATGAATGTCCTGCGCAAACTGGATCAGATATTGTTTACTAAAAGAGGCCCTGATTACTGGATACACCTTGCACAAGGCCATACAAGTCACCTTCCAACATCTGATCTGGGTTTGTAGAAATCAGAAGAGTGTGCCTGTACATTGGACAGTAGGAGTCATTCGAAGCCCCGCAAAAGAGCTTGTGGTGTTGTCCCCTGGGGGGGAGAGTGTGGTTTGTCTGTTGGTTAGTACCTAATGAAACTTAGAAGGGATGCAAGTGCTTGTTGAGCCAATAAATACAGGAAAATCTAGCCAAAAGGTGATGGTCCCTAGTCCATGGCAGTAGTCTACCAAGGGCAAGTGCCTCTGTGAGCTGTGAACATGGTCCTCGGAAAATCTCTCTGCCATCAGAGATGGAATTGGTAGTTGTTACTTAAGTCTGATCTAGAATTTAAAGGACTTGTCATTTATGGCATATACATAGGATGTGCCATAAACGTCTGATGGATACAACTTTCTCCTCATTGCTATGGGTGTTCTGAATACAGTCAGAATATTTGCTTGGCTGCTTTTGGAGCGCATGTGCAGCCTCTCATTATAGGAACCTCCACGTTATCTTGTCAGTAATCTTCATACATGTCCAACACAGGATAAAATAATGATGTGCGCTGAATAAAAGTATTACGACGGCGCAGCGAGCCCAGCACAAGAAAGGAGACACGAGCCTTATGTGATGTGTAAAAGTCACTTTATCGTTTGTTTCTACTCTTCAGCAACAAAAGACTCTGTCTTCAAAGGCGAAGGAAGGCAAGAAATTTCTCTGATAACCATTTCACTGACATCCTAATAACAGGTTCCTTACAGAGCTTTGGAAGCCATTTTCATCCCTATTTCGGCTTGTTAAATTTAAGGGCTAACCTTCTCCGAGAGGTCTCTGATGTTTCCTTCCCCTGAGAACTGTCAGCTCTTAAATATTCCTCGTCCTTTGTCTGCCTTTCTTGTACTGAAGACACATGTTGAAAGACACGTGCTTATTATATCCTGTAACCAGCTAATTGGATAACATAATGAAAGTGAAAAGTGAAATATTTAGCAACTACATCAGCCAGAAAATGGAGAATATGGAGGAAACAAAAAGGGACATTGAATTTTCAATGGTCTTAGGTTGTATTTTAGTGATGAGTGAACCTGCTGAAACTCAACTTTATAATTTTGTTTGAATTTGTCCAGTAAATGGCTCTCCATAAAGCGCTGTCTGTCATCTTTTTTTTTCAGTGCCAGATACCTGGCAACTGCAGTCTGTGCCTGGCCTTCCAGCATTATCCGATGCCTAGTGAGCACCTTGGGTGACACATGTTGAGATGGCAGAGGCCTACTCACTGCCATAAGCTATAGTGCTGAGTGATTACCCCAGACGTTCTGCCAAAAATAAGGCTATGTTCGCACGTTGCGTTTTTTTCCGCGTTTCTGCAGCGTTTTTGGCAGCAGCGTTTTTGCGCAAAAACGCATGCGTTTTTGATTTCCAGCAAAGTCTATGGGAAAAGCAGAAATCCTGTCTGCACTTTGCTTTTTTTTCTGCAGCGTTTAATTTGCATATTTGTGGTCAAAAACCATGCTGAAAAAGAAGCAGCATGTCAGTTGTTTTTGCCATTTCTGCAGCGTTTCCTTAACATTGGAGTCAATGAGAAATGGCAAAAAGCAACCAAAATCACAATTCCTGCGTTTTTCATGCTTTTTACCTGCTTTTTCACTGCGTTTTTGGCTCCAAAAACGCATGCTTTTCTGGGGAAAAATTAAAGGGTTCTAATGTTCCTTTACACACACCCAATAACCGAAAATTTAAATGTAAAAAATTAATAAACTTTAGCTATTTTTCTGTAAAAATGTGCATAACCACTATTATTACATTAAAATTGATAATTTTCCATTTAATTTTATTAAAAGTTAATTTTATACTTTTTTTCTATTTTTTCAATCTTTTTGACTATTTCAACTTTATTTCTCAGTGTCTTGATCTCAAAAACGCATCTGCAGAAACGCATGTGAAAACGCATGTAAAAAGCGCTAAAAAACGCACTACAAAAGCGGTAAAAACGCATGCGTTTTTAGCGCTAAAAAATGGTCAAAAGCCATTTGGTCAAAAACCAAGGGAAGGAAAACGTGCAGAATAAACTGCAGGTACTCCGACGCAACGTGCGCACATAGCCTAAAAGAAGAGAACAGACAGAGCTTCATGGAGGCTCAGACTGAAAGGTGGGGTGAGGTTGTGGCATTAGGACAGGAGTGGTATAATTTTTTTAAGCTCTCTCTTGGCCTTCTACAAATCAGCAAAATATCAATTTGCCAATTTACTGAATTCACACAAGGCAATTCAGGAAAATCCATTTTTAATTTTTTTTTTAGAAGAAGAATTCAACTCATCTCAAAATGATTTTCACATCTCTAGTAGTGATGAGCGAGTACTAAAAAGCTCGGGTGCTCGAGGCTCGGGCCGAGCCTCCCAAGATACTCGTGTACTCGGCCCGAGCAACGAGCCCAATGTTATCCTATGGGAGACCCGAGTATTTTTGTGAAATGACCCCCCGGCAGCATGGAGAAACCCTAAAACTGTCACAAAAGTCTCAGAAGAGTGCTCAAATGACATGGCATCAGCATGGGGAAGACCCCTTGAAGCATTTATCACTCAAAAGTCACAGCTGTGAACAATTTTGTCCGAGTTTTACGCCATTTTTACGGACTCACCAGAAAACCTTGCAAAATGACCCCAAAATGAATTTTCATGGCGGAAATGTTAAGGGCACATACCCAATAGTGAGATAGAGCTGGTGTATGTTACTTTTTGAGATTAATACATGAAAGATTTTACATAAACATTGTGTGGCACTCCGATGTCCAAAACGCACGTTTTGTGCTTTTTACTAGCGATGTCGGTCATTTTTTTTTTCATTCTATCTCCCGTCGGTCGGTCTCGCTCTGTCGGTCTCTCTCTGTCTTGTCTGTCCCCCTCTCACAGTCTGTCGGTCATTCTCCCCCCTCTCTCTTACTCACCGTTCGCCGATCACTGCTGCGGCACTGCACGGCATTCACACTGCTCCTGCGGCTTTTCTTCTTTTGAAAAAGCCGGCCGGTCATTAATCAATCTCGTATTCTCTGCTTTCCTGCTTTTCGGCGCCTATGATTGGTTGCAGTGAGACACGCCCCCACTCTGAGTGACAGGTGTCACACTGCACCCAATCACAGCAGCCGGTGTGTGTGTATACTGTGCAGTGAAATAAATAATTAAATAATTAAAAAAAACGGCGTGCGGTCCCCCCCAATTTTAATACCAGCCAGATAAAGCCATACGGCTGAAGGCTGGTATTCTCAGGATGGGGAGCGCCACGTTATGGGGAGCCCCCCACCCTAACAATATCAGTCAGCAGCCGCCCAGAATTGCCGCATACATTATATGCGACAGTTCTGGGGCTGTACCCGGCTCTTCCCGATTTACCCTGGTGCGTTGGCAAATCGGGGTAATAAGGAGTTATTGGCAGCCCATAGCTGCCAATAAGTCCTAGATTAATCATGTCAGGCGTCTATGAGACACCCTCCATGATTAATCTGTAAATTACAGTTAAAAAACACACACACACGAAAAATCCTTTATTAGAAATAAAAAACAATAACAAAGTCCCTCATTACCAATTTATTAACCCCGACAAACCCTCCATGTCCGGTGTAATCCACGGTCCTCCAGCGTCGCGTCCAGCTCTGCTGCATGCAGGTGACAGGAGCTGCAGAATACACCGCCGCTCCGGTCACCTCCACGCAGCTAATGAGGTGAGTATAGCGATCAGCTGCTGTCACTGAGGTTACCTGGATCCAGCGGTGGCCGCGGGTAACCTCAGTGACAGCAGCTGATCGCGCTACTCACCGCCGCTCCGGTCAGCTCCATGCACCAACTGAGGAGAGTATAGCGATCAGCTGAGCTGTCACTGAGGTTAATCGCGGCCACCGCTGGATCCAGCGGTGGCCGCGAGTTACCTGACTGACAGCAGCTGATCGCGCTTCTCACCTCAGTTGCTGTGTGAAGCTGACCGGAGCGGCGGTAAGTAGCGCGATCAGCTGCTGTCACTGAGGTTACCCGCGGCCACCGCTGCATCCACCGCTGGATCCAGGTAACCTCAGTGACAGCTCAGCTGATCGCTATACTCACCTCATTAGCTGCGTGGAGGTGACCGGAGCGGCGGTGTATTCTGCAGCTCCTGTCACCTGCATGCAGCAGAGCTGGACGCGACGCTGGAGGACCGTGGATTACACCGGACATGGAGGGTTTGTCGGGGTTAATAAATTGGTGATGAGGGACTTTGTTATTGTTTTTTATTTCTAATAAAGGATTTTTCGGGTGTGTGTGTTTATTTACTGTAATTTACAGATTAATCATGGAGGGTGTCTCATAGACGCCTGACATGATTAATCTAGGACTTATTGGCAGCTATGGGCTGCCAATAACTCCTTATTACCCCGATTTGCCAACGCACCAGGGTAAATCGGGAAGAGCCGGGTACAGTCCCAGAACTGTCGCATATAATGTATGCGGCAATTCTGGGCGGCTGCTGACTGTTATTGTTAGGGTGGGGGGCTCCCCATAACGTGGAGCTCCCCATCCTGAGAATACCAGCCTTCAGCCGTATGGCTTTATCTGGCTGGTATTAAAATTGGGGGGACCGCACGCCGGTTTTTTTAATTATTTATTTATTTATTTTACTGCACAGTATAGACACGCCCACCGGCTGCTGTGATTGGGTGCAGTGTGACACCTGTCACTCAGCGTGGGGGCGTGTCTCACTGCAACCAATCATAGGCGCCTGTGGGCGTGGAAAGCAGGGAATATGAGATGGCTGTGTACAGAGCACAGCGCGCCGGCCGGTATAAAGGCTCGGTCACGCTGTGCAGGCCGGCCAATCACTGCAATTCCACAACTAACAGGGCTGTGGCATTGCAGTGGTCTGCCAGCCAATCCCTGCATGAGGGCTGGCTCTCAAAAGAGCGCCAACATGCAGAAATGAAGACCACGAGTAAAGCACGAGTATCACGAAATTACTCGGTACCCGCCGAGTAGCCCGAGTACAGTGATACTCGTGCGAGTACCGAGTAGTAACAAGCATACTCGCTCATCACTAATCTCTAGTATTTGTTTTTTTTGCTGTTAAGCCTGCTTTACACCATACGATCCAGCATACGATATCGTATGCGATCGTACCGCCCCCATCGTATGTGCGGCACGTTCAATTTGTTGAACGTGTCGCAAAAACGAATAACGCCCCATCACACGTACTTACCCGTCCATAGGACCTCGATGTGGGCGGCGAACATCCACTTCATGGAGTGGGAGGGACGTTCGGCGTCACATCGACATCACGCGGCAGCCAGCCAATAGAAGCGGAGGCGCGGAGATGAGCGGGACGTAAACATCCCGCCCACCTTCTTCCTTCCGCATTGCCGGCGGGAGCCGCAGGACATAGGTTAAGATCTGTTCATCGTTCCCGGGGTGTCACACACTGCGATGTGTGCTACCCTGGGTACGATGAACAACCCGACGTGCAATTTTTAGGAATTGAACGACGTGCATGTGATGAACGTTTTACTGTTCAATCGCAATCGCAAGTAGCTGTTACATGCTACAATGTAACTTACGATGCCGAATGTGCGTCACTTACGACGTGACCCCGCCGACACATTGTAAGATATATTGTAGCGTGTAAAGCGCCCTTAAGTGTCCATATATGTATGTGTGACGCCCCTGACGCTTCAGGCGCTACAGGGTATTATGTTACGGACTGGGGCCGGGGTCGCTGCAGGGGCTGCTTGGATTTGGGTTCGTTCCTGTGGCTCGAGTGGTGGCCGGACCCGGGCTCGCACAGCCGTCCGTCCTCACAACCGTAGGAAGGGAGTATTTACAGGGGATGTTTTTTTCGGTGACACCACCCGTAGCTTGCGGTGAGAGTTGGTACCACCGCCGCTGCCTGGTGATGGGGCGCCCGGGGCTGATGGAGCGGGGCAGCAGGGTGGAATCCCCTCCAGGTATCCCAAGTGTGCACGGCCTCTGGACCGGATTCCCGCTGTCGGCACCGGCGGGCTACAACCCTGCCCCGGTCCACTTTAGGTCTCCCGTGACCGGATCTCCATCACCCGTGGTCCTTCTTGCCGTCTGCCACCTAGTCCGGTAGTCCAGGGGCCCCAACCACTGACTCCACTGTACTGCCACACTCCTCCACTGTCAACTGTCCAGACTAGACTCAGATTCAGACTGTTGTGTTGCTGCTCCTGACACCTCAGGACCCCTAGGTGGGCGTTCCTATCCACCTGGTCCCGCCCACTGGTATGTCCCTTTTGTCATGAGGGGGTGACTAGACTTTACTGGCTGTGTGGTGTACCCGGGTGTGGGTTTTGTGTTGGTGTGCCAAGGAGGATGGAGCATTGTACCAGAGAGATTTGTACAACCTCTGTGACTACCTGGTTTTGCCAGGGCGTCACACTTACACCTCCTTTAAGGGGTAATATCCATCCCGGGTTAGAAGGGGGTTAACTGCCGGTGCCCTCACAAAACCACACACATAAAACAATAGGGTGCTTCCCACAGGGGGGTGGACTAGGGCAGACAGGGAAGTTAGCCATCATGAAGCATGGGACTTCCCCAGTCGCTAGGACAACCACTGGGGGCAGGCACCACTTGGGGTAAGAAGTAGTCGTAACCATCACACTGGAGCAGACTTTCCCGGGCCCAGCTTCGGATAACGTCTCGACAGACAACAGGAGTCAAGTGTTTCTCTTTCTTCGTGGGGCCCGTGGCTTGGAGCTGAAGGCTCAGCCCGGGTTCCGGATAGCAAACAGGGGACACTTCACTAAAAAGACTTCCACGGGCACTGATGATGACCAATTCGGGACCGATTCAGGATCGGCTGGAGCCCATCGTGGCAGAGACCGGTACTCTGGGGCAGTGCCTGAACTACCAGTGAGTAAAAGACCTGGAACCGCAGCCTCTGCCTTTCCTATACCGGCGCCCAGCGCTGCGGTGCCAACGGGGACTACCACCACCACCGTCCGTCCTCCATCATCCTCCCCGGGGTAACCCCGCTCTGCCTGTGGGGGAACGACACCATCCCGGATGCGACTTTCACCATCAGAACCGGAGAGCATCACCCGTACCAGCGGCCCATCTCTGGCCACGGACCACAGGTGGCATCACGATAAAAGAGTTTCCTCACAGTCACCCCATCCTCCACCAGCTCCATCCTTCCTACAACCCTACACCTTCCCATCCCTGTACGCCTCGGGGTTACGAATCCGGGCCAGGCCACTCCGTGACGACGCAGAGGATCTGCATCCCCGCCCCGGCGTTGAGTCGGGTAAAAACCCCTTCGACCCCAGGGTGTTACATATGCGTATATGTAAATATGACTGAGTTTTCATCTTGCCTCTCTGGGGTCCTCCTGAGTTTGAATCGAACTGAAAGGAACCTTGGAACCTCTACATAGAGCCTGTAAGTTATATCCTGGTTTATGTGGATTTTATACAGGTTCTCCAGTTTTCTTCCAAAAGACTAATGTGAACTACTTCAGTCCTTTCACACTACAATGGCAGCATTAGGGATCAATTGCCCAGAGCTTCTCTCTTTAAAGGGGACCCCAGTTTTTACAAGCCAAAAACTGCATTAGAAAAGCCAGTCCTACAAGGTGCATATGTCGCGGGTGGAGGGGCCGCGCTCGCTACACTCGAGTCCGGGGACTCGAGCAGCGCTCCTCGCCCACGAGTGAAAAGGGGGTGGTTTGTTTGGGGAGATAGTTCGTGACGCCACCCACAGGTCGTGGTGATGATGGGCACCACCGCTGCTGGTGACAGGGATCCCGGGAGCGATGGCAGGGAGCATCTAGGATGTTGGTTCCCCCTCCGTGGGTAGGGGTTGGTGATCCCGGGGCCCGGTGGTGGTACGGGGAGGCAGGGTAGCTGGGGTGCAGGGTTGCGGAGGCAGCGCGGCGTGGTGCCGGATGGCACTGTTGTACTCACTCAGGCACAGATTCACAGAGTCTCTGGTAAACCAAACGGCTGGATGGATGGGTCCCGCAGCCGGCTGCAGTGTCTTTGCTCTCCTCGGACAGGTTGATGGTGGCTGTCTTTCCCTGCACCTTTGTAGAATGTGTTGACTCTGATGGTTTCCCAACAGTAGTCCGCTCCCCGGCGTGTATGTACCAAAGGAGCCCCTTTTGCCCGCAGGCGCTGGCCCTTGGATCTCTAGCCTATGGCGGTGACTTTTTATCCTCACTGTGTGGACGGTTGCCTTCTGTCGGGTCTTGGGTGTTAGGGAACCCCTGGGGTCCCGGTCACTCTTGGATTTGACCGTTGTCGGCGGCTCCTAGCCTGGTCGGGGTCCGTTGGCCCTGCCTTTGTGCTTGTTCAAATCTGCCCCCCGGTTCGGTACTGGCGGGCCACCGTCCGTCCCCGGTCCTACGGTTCCGCTGACTTGCACCACCTCCTGCAGACCGCCACCACCGTCTGCCGACCTTGCTGACAGTGCCTGGGCTCCTACCCAGACACAAACAGTTTCTGTCCTGTTACTTTCAACTCCAACTCGAATCTCTCCTTCTCTAAACTCCAAACTTTAAAAACTGTCTGCTTTTTCCCGCCTCTAGGCCTGTGAACTCCTCGGTGGGTGGGGTCAACCATCTGGCTCTGCCCCACCTGGTGTGGACATCAGACCCTGAAGGAGGCAACAAGGATTTTGTTTGACTGATGTTGACTATCCAGGGGAGGGGGTGTGTGTGATGTAATGTTTATGACTACCTGGCTAGTCCAGGGCGTCACACATATTGTACAGTGAAACATGGTAGTGACAGTGTCCTTACAGTATGTGAGAGTTGCTGGAGTCAGTGAACCACATATAATTGATGCTATCATGAATTCACAGATGTACTGATCTATATTGAAGGAGAAGATGCTACCATCACTTCGTGCCCTTGGTGATGGTAGCATCAGTGATGTGCACTGTGACAACATTATAAGGATCCAAAACTCACATCTAAGTTCACTGCATTTGTGCCGCCCCCGTGCCAGCAGCCGGGCTGCTCGGATCCGGATCCGCAGTTGCTCGAGGGGACTCTGGACTCGGCGGTCGGGCGGACACTCGAATAAAAAGGGTATATGCACAGGGGATTGTCTGTGGATAATTCGTGATGCCACCCATGGTGTGTGGTAAGGTGGAGTACCACCGCTGCCATTGGGGAGCACCCGGGGGCGATGGGATGGCAGCTGGATGCTAACCCCTCCGTGGGTAGGGGTGGATGCCCCGAGGCTCAGTGTCCAGGATACGGGGAATGGTGTAGTCCGGAGGTGGCGCGCCGGGACAGACCGGGGGATTTTGGTGTACTTACTGTTGAATAAATGCACACAAGTCTGTTGGTAAACCAAGGTGTCAGTGGCCGGCTGCCGCGTCGGGGTGTACTCGGGTCCGCTCCCGGTGCTGTTGTGGTTGGGAGTCGTGCCCATGAAAACTGACCCTTGGGATTTCAGTGGGTGTTTGCGGATACCCTATCCCCCGCGGTAGGCTGCCGTTTCGCTCTATCTGGGCTAACACTTGTCTGGAACTTTGCTCCCGGCCTGGTTAATTAGAGAAGGGGCTTGCAATCGTCTTCTAACTAGGGTCCTGGTACCCCGCCTGTGCACGGTTTCTGGACCGGATCTCCGCTGTCCGTACCGGCGGGCTCCAACCCTGTCCCGGTCCATTTTGGATTTCCCGCGACTGGACCCCCGTCGCCTTTGGACACGGTCCACTGCTTGCCACCTAGCCAGTAGAACAGGGCCACTACCCTGGCTACCCTGCACTAGGTTCAGCTTCCACACTCTACTACTCCAAATCTGAACTTGCACTCTCAATTCTAAACTTGAACTGACTGGATCCCTCCCCCGGATCCTCAAGACCCCTAGGTTGGCGCTCCCAATCCGCCTGGTCCTGCCCACTGGTGTGTCCTTCTTACCCTGAGGGGGGGTGGTTAGGATTTTGTGGCAGATGGTACCTCATGTGGGATGGTGTTATGTTGGGTGAATTGTTTCTCTGTGACCACCTGGCGGCACCAGGTCGTCACATTCCCCCTTGGTTGAATATAGCCTGTCTGCGGGCTGTCCGACCCCTGACGTTTATTTTTTTTTTTCTAAAAGAAACGGGAAAATAGTAAACATTTCTTCCCTTTATGGGAGGCACATTTCTTGAACGTTGCAAAACATAAAACACATCACTTTCCCTGTTTCATCCCCCGCCACCCAAACAACCTCCATGGTGCCACCGCTAATAATGGTGGGCACCCCTTTTCCCCAGTCCACAGGAGTTCCGGGTAACGCCTACACAGTCCGGTAAAAAAGTTCCTTACCCTGCAGTCCATCTCAAGGGCCCCATGCCCGGGGACCCTTGGCCTGGAGGTTAGCCACCGGTTTCAGTAGTGGCTAGGCCTCGGCCTACTCCACCGCAGGCCCTACCTCCAATCTGCCTCTCCAGAGGTCGTGCAGTAGAAGACTAACAAGAAGTGGGGGAGGGTTATTTACAGGACCCAAAAAAGTTTTTGGGGTGACCTCACCAGTCCTGAGGTCTTGGTCCATTTGAAAACGGAAAAACGGGGTTAACTTTAACAGGTTAACAGGTAGCCGGGAACCACTGCTTATTCTAGAAGAGGGGACTGGGCTGCCCATCGACCACCACCCACTTCTTAATGTCCAGGGTGAACCAACCCCTTTCTACGCAGTGTCGAGTGTAGCTCACTAGGTACCCGGGCTCCAACTCTTGGTCCGGGTGACCTGTGGGCAGATGAGGGGCCACATTCCTCCGGGACACGAAAATCTCGGAATCCAGTCCCGGCTCATAGATAAATCCCCATCCCTTTTGGGGGTTAAAGTGGCGTACTTGCCCTCGGTAGATCGGGCCTCACACCCGGAAGGTAGCCTGCCGTAGGTTATCTTTTTCTTGATAGGTGCGCGCCAACACCTTGGCCTTTCACTTCTCCCGGGTAGCAATCTTTTGTTTCAGCTGTCGCTCTTGTCACTACCAGTATGGGGCATGGGCTCCATGCTCCTCTTCCTGCTCAGGGACTTGGCCCACACGGATGCCCTCAGTGCCGGCTACAACCAGTTTCTCACTCTGCCGAGGGCCCCATCTCTCATTGGCCTTCTCTGCCTCCCTGCAGGTACATCCCGGCTGTTCCACAGCCGGGACTGGGTACTGGGTAACGACTTGCACGATTGCCGCGGGTGGCTTCTGGGCGGGCACCGCCTCCGGTATGGCCAGGCGGACTGCCGGGGCCGTCGTCATCTCCATCGCGGCCGGGCGGACTGCCGGGGCCGTCATCTCTGTTGCGGCCGGGCGGACTGACGGAGCCGGGGATGACGTCACTGATGCTGCGGCCTGGCTCGGGGCCGTAGGTGATGTCTTCCGGACTGCGGTCCGCCGCGTGGCCGGGACGGGTGTCGGGAGCGGATTTGCAGGCAGGGCCTCTGGTCCCCATGGCTGGGGCCTCTTCAGTAGACATGACGGGTCCGCTGCCGGTGTTTGAGGTAGCGGGCCGATCGGGGCATTGGTTGCGGACACGGGCGGCGATGGAGGCGACGTGATGGACGGAAGCAGGCCGGGCCCCTCAGCCAGGACGGCCGGTTCCTGGGGAACATAAGGGCATGGGTCACTGCTTACCCACTCCTCCGAGGCCATCTCCATCTCGCGTGCCCGGATAGCGGCAGCCAAGCCCTTCATTTTGGTGGTCCAACGCGTCATGAGAAAATACGCTTGGGCTTGGATCCTCCGACACATCCTCTCCGTCTGCACTTCAATCCAGTCGGCGGTCCCAGGAACGGGCCTCTCCACTTGCTGGTTGTTGGACCCCTGAAACATCCTGCCGCTTGCTTGTCCAGGAACAGGATTTGGCAAAGTCCTGGTGTCCCTGCCTTTTATCTTCTTGTCTCACATGCCGCTTTTTCTGTCCTCCCCCTTGGTTTTTCGACAGCAGTCTCGTGGGACCCACTGTCCTTTTTTCTTTTCCTGTCTGGGGAGTCACTCACTTCCGCCCGCGTTCCCAGGGGGCGGGGCTTCAACTTTGTGCCCTTTTCGGGGAAGAAGACGCCGGGCTTGTTGTTTTTCGCGCCCAAAAATGGCGGCAAAATGGCGGCTGTCGAACAATTTTAAAATGGAGCACCATTTACAGTACAAAGCAAGGTACACTTCCACCAGGTAGGTGCATGGGTTACAATCCTGATCGTGATGCCAGGTCTTGAGGTGTGCCACCCCCAAGCCAGCAGCCGGGCTGCTCGGATACGGATCCGCAGTGGCTCGAGGGGTCTCCGGACCCAGGGGTTGTGCGGACACTCAAATAAAAAGGGTGTAATATGTACAGGGGATTGTCTGTGGATAATTCATGACGCCACCCACGGTGTGTGGTAAGGTGGAGTACCTCCGGCACCCTGTAACTTTCTCAATTCTGGACAATCCCGTATGGTACAGAGAAGTCCGCTCCCGGTGCTGTTGTGGTTGGGAGTCGTGCCCGCGAAAACTGACCCTTGGGATTTCAGTGGCTGTTTGCGGATACCCCCGCGGTGGGCTGCCGTTTCACTCTATCTGGGCTAACACTTCTAGAACAATGTCTGGAACTTTGCTCCCGACCTGGTTAATTAGAGAAGGGGCTTGCAATCGTCTTCTAACTAGGGTCCTGGTACCCCGCCTGTGCACAGTTTCTGGACCGGATCTTCACTGTCGGTACCGGCGGGCTCCAACCCTGTCCCGGTCCACTTTGGATTTCCCGCGACCGGACTCCCATCGCCTTTGGACACGGTCCACTGCTTGCCACCTAGCCAGTAGACTAGGGCCACTACCCTGGCTACCTTGCACTAGGTTCAGCTTCCACACTCTACTACTCCAAATCTGAACTTGCACTCTCAATTCTAAACTTGAACTGACTGGTTCCCTCCCCCGGATCCTCAAGACTACTAGGTGGGCGCTCCCAATCTGCCTGGTCCTGCCCACTGGTGTGTCCTTCTTACCCTGAGGGGGGTGGCTAGGATTTTGTGGCAGATGGTACCTGATGTGGGATAGTGTTATGTTGGGTGAATTGTTTCTCTGTGAGCACCTGGCGGCACCAGGGCGTCACACATTTCTGAAGAAGAACAGGGTGAAAGTGACTCAGTGGCCAATCGTGGCTCCTGACCTGAACCCTACTGAACACTTATGGGGAATTCTGAAGAGACACATTGTTATCACTCTTCATCTTGCATCCAAGCTCTAAAAGAGGTCATTCTTGAAGAATGGAAAAAGATAAATGTTGCAATATGTCACTAATGTGTTCTTTCCATGCTTAGAAGAATTGGTGCTGTCCTTAAAAATCATGGAGGTCTTACAAACTACTAGATATAGTAGTTTTTTAATGTAGAGCGTTTTCATTTTTGCAACAACTAATTTGAGTTAAACTGAATATTTTGTAATGAAAGTTACATTTTTAACCTTGTGTTCCTGTTATGGGTTCGGTGTGTTCAGTGAGATATTGATTAAAATTTTACTTTTCAAAGGGGTGTACTCATTTATGTTGAGCACTGTCTGTGAATTCCATATTCATCTTTAATGTTCCCATGAGAAAGCAATAGTGAAACACGTATCAAAAGGTTATGCGCGGCAGTCATGGTCTGTATGTGCTACAACATTCTTGATATGTTCTTTTCATGTCATGCATCTTGAAGAATAGAACTACTTATTATGAATTGGCTCATCTTTAGGTGCTACTGTATAGACACAATGTAGCGACTCTTTTATTCATTTATCTATTTATTGCAAAATTATTACTATTTTGTTAAGATTGTATTTTTGGGTGAAAACATATGAAAGTTAATTGATATTAAGTTAATTTATTTACTTATTAGAAATGAATGAAACTTTCAAAGTTCAGTTCACCCATCTTTGGCGAGCTTCCTGATGTTCGCCGAATGATCCGCCGAACATTTTCGAACCCTATTGGATTCATTAGAAGGTCAAGCCTAAGTAAGAGAAAACACCTTTTAGGGTGGTCGAAAAGCTTCCAAACCAGCAAAACTACATTTTACAGTGCAGCCCCACTGTTTTGGCACAGCTTCCTTGACTATTGACATAAGAAATATTGAGTTGGATGAGACACAGGTTGTAGGGCTGGTGCTCCCACACCACTGCCAGTACAGACAATCTACAACTTAGAGACCCATCCTGGGGGTTTGATATTTAAAAATATTTCAGGCAGACAGCAGGACAGTGACATCAATTGCCCCCCTCACCATCTCCCCATAGTGTATTTGCATAGTAGTCAGGAATGGTCCATGCAACAGACAGAATGTGATGTGTCATTTCCATTTTTAAAATCAAAATGTTGATGAGTGACAGCATTAGGCCTCTTTCTCCCAGACCCCTGCTTGTACAGCCAAGACACATCTTGGAGACCCATGTTTATTGGCTAACAGAGGAGAAACATGTGAGGTGGGGACTCGAACATAGCGCTCCAACACCCACGATACTTGATTGAGGGATGAGAGTCTCAAACACCCCGAAGCTCAATCAAGTATCTAGCAGTGGTGAACACGCTCGCTCATCACTAGTCTTACTCCATATTTGGCTTTTCTGCAGGGAGATGTTTCGAGGGAAAACAGCACTGTATATATCCATAGGACCACCCATGTACAACTAGTATATGCTAACTGATGGTTTTGACATATGCGGGGTCAATGAGAAATGAATCTTGCTAAATGTTTGTTATACAATATGGCTCTATAAAAAATATACTGCTGTACAATATCATTTTTTTTTACAATAGTTGATGTATGGAAGCAAAAAAACTAGCTGTGAACAGTCGTAAAGAAAAGAAGAATTAAGGAAAACAGTAAAATCTGCATAAAGCTATAAAGGTGTTACACAGATATAGCTAACAGTAACTAATAATTGTGTTATTGGTTTGATAACATTATAACATTATTAAGACGCCTTTACATTTGAATCATGCTCCATGTTCTGAATTTGCTCGATATTACTGGTAAATATAGCTTTTTCGTGCTGTTACTGGTATCTGTGATTACTTTGCCTTGTAAAAGTACAAAGTCAGTGTTTACTGTGGAGAGGAAGGAGGTGAATTCTGACAGCTTTATGTTGTCTGAAGTAATGTCTGTATTACTGCTGTTATATTGTCTCCATAACTCTCAATCCGCATACTCACAGCAGTTCAATATTCAGTGTGTGAATAGGCATCTGGAATTCCAAAGCAGGACATAAAATAGAATGGTTCAGCAAAAATATACAGTGGGTGAAACAGGTTTCGAACACATCACATTTTCTAAGTAAATATATTTGAAAAGGTGATATCGATGGGAATTTCTGACCAGATGTCGGTAACAACCTATCCAATCCCCACAGGCAAAGACTTTAAAGTATACATGTCCATAAATTTAGTTATGTATAATAATAAGAAATGATACAGGAAAAAATACTGCATATATGAAGAAAGAGAGGTCCAAAAAGCCATGGAGAATATGTAGCCAGGTGACCAAATTGTCCCACCTAGGTTTTCCAAGCAAATTTGTGGGCTCAGCGTTGAGCAGTAGAGTAGTTTTGTGTGCCTTCAGCTGGAACCGTATATATTGTAGGCTGAAATCCTAAAGAATTCATCTTGAAGCAGTTCTGTGATCCTCCATGTAGCTCCTAGGCTGAAATCCTGTAGACGATCCATCTGGTGACAAAAGCAAGGCCCTTTTATACTCAGTTCTCAAATCAGGGTATTGGATCTTATAGGATTGGTTGGAGATTGCTGCTCTCTCATTGGTCGCTAGTTCAATTCAAGAACATTATTTTCCTCTATATTAGTCAAAGAGGCCAAAGCAATACAAATTTAACATATAACCCACATTTAGAATACAATAGGGCTCCGATCAGTCTGACATGAGACAATGGCTAACTTCTATTGATTTAACAAATAAAGAAACCATACATCTGACCTAACTAATAACAGTTCGCCATGCACACAAGTGGCCTTACGCTGAGTCCTCACACTAACCACAGTCTAAGAGGAGGCAACTTGTACCTAGGCTTCCTGACAAGCCATTGAGTGTTTCTCGCAACTCCTAAGAAACTGGGGGAAAGTGAAAAGTGCAATAAACCTAAATAGGGAAAGAATGCTGAGATAGAGAAAGGTCCCAAAGTGAATTAAAAGAAATCACGAATACGAGGGGCTGCTGATAAGTCTTTGGCTTTGTGATTTTTTTTGTTTCTATGGTAACGAATGTCACATCACATGAAAGCCTTATGTATCTAATATATGTTTTCAAAAGTTTGTGTTTGTTGCTTATGGCAACAGTGCTCTATGCACGTGGGAAAACAAAATGGTAGAGTATAATGTGATATTCACAGCAACTGAGAGCAGAGGAGTGATAAAATTCTTGTTTCTGCAAGGAAAGTCCACAAAGGATATTCATGTTGATATGTCGCAGACATTGGGGGATCAATGTCCTTCATACTCCACAATAAAGGGTTGCCAAATTTAAAACGTGCTACTTCAGAACCAATGATGAGGAACATCCTGGATGACTGAGAGTGGTTGTTGTTCCGGAGATAGTCGTGCTGTGTACAACCTCATACTGGAGAATTGACAAATTTCAGAAAAAGCAATAGCAGACATCATAGGAATTTCCCGTGAACATGTTTGTCATTATCCATGAACATTTGGACATGAGGAAGCGATCTGCAAAGTGGGTCCCCAAATGTTTGACAACAGATCAGAGAAGCATGCGAGTGAAAACTTCCAAGTCCATTTGTTAGTGTTTCTGGCTTGATAAGACCTTCCTGGATCGACTGGTTATTATGGATAAGACTTGGATTTATTTGTATGACCCTGAAAACAAGGAGCAGTCAAAAGAGTGGAGGCACAGTGGTTCTCCTCATCCAAAGACGTTCAGGGTGCAAATATCAGCTAATAAGATGATGACGTCTGTGTTCTGGGATAAGGAGGGCGTGCTGCTAGTGACTACCTTTAAAAGGGTTGCACCATCAATGGAAGGTATTACATTGAATTTTTGGACCAATTGAAGGCAGCTCTGAAGGTCAAAAGGTGGGGCAAGCTGTCCAAAGGAATCTTGTTCCTGCAAGACAATGCCTCCACTCACACTGCAGTGGAGAGTATGTGGAATAAATGTAAAGTTTCATCATCCTATCTCATTTCATTCTGGGCAAAGCTAAAGACTTATCAGCAGCCCCTCATACAAAGTGAGGAAAAAAGGTACTTACTGCTAAAAGGAAATGCCACTTACTACTTAACTACAATAAGTAGAAAGAAGCAGGGTTAAAGAAAGAAAGACGTTAAATCTGTTTTATTGGCCCAGCCAATCACCGGACCTGAATCCAATAGAAAATTTAGGAACTAGGAACTAAAGCTCAGAGTTCATAGAAGGACCTCATGGGAACTTCAAGTCCAAAATCACACCTGAGCAATGCATATCACTAGTTTCTCCATACAGGAGACGTCTTTAAGCCGTCATCTCAATAAAGGCTTTTGTACAAAGTTTTAAATACATTTCCGTAAACGTGTTCAATACTTTTTCTCTATGTAATTTCTCAATATTACACATAACTTAATTTATGGACATCTATGGCTTGATTTCTTTGCCTGTATGGATTGGATATGTTATTTCTGATATCTGGTGAGAAATTCATGTTAATAGCACCTTTCGAACTATATTTACTTAGAAAATTGCTGACATGTTTAATACTTATTTCACACGCTCAATGTGAAATATTTGCTATTACCATGAATTTCTACTATTGCATTACTTGTAACACTCTTTATCCTTTTTAATTAACATATTTTATGGATCCTCATAAACTGCCCTTTCCAAACTACTTTTAGCTCTTTCACTGATTGTTTTCACTTGCTCATGGTTCCTCATAGTGGAAGGTCATGTTATTCTTTAATTAAACAAGCTGATCCTACCCAGAAAGATACTGACTACTTTCAGTTAAGGAATACATTACATTGTAACCTTGTTGACTTATTGAATACATCCAGCTAGATCATGTACTAGTTTCCAGGAATTGATGCTATTTGCAGCTTCATTTTTGATACAATGTGAGTAGGGATATTACTTTGTTTCAGGTTTATTACTCTTCTTCAGAATATGATAAAGCCTTGCGACTACAGCCAAAGAGTAGCACTTGACTTTGTTCTCAAATTTTATTGTCGGCCCTCTATCTCTTTTAGACTCATCCATTTGTGTTACTGACCTCTTCTACCTTGAGTTTCTGATAGTGGAATAAATGTTACATAATTAGCCATAATAGATATGTATGATTCCAGAGTAGATTGTGAGAGCTAGTCCGTGATCCCGGGATTTACACTGTCCGTCATATCTGAAGTCATAGTGAATTTTTCCCCTAGATTTTCACTGCAGGAGATGTTACATTGTCTTAATTGCTCATGAGCATGAAAACCATAAAGGCAATATGGTACCGATTCATCAAGACTCTTGTAGCGCCTGCTCGTGCCATATCAGCCTTGCTGGAGTAGAAGGCACTGTATTCATTATGAGGCACATGCAAGTTAATACATTCTTTGGCTCTTCTGACTGGCATGCATCTTCATACTTCCCTCTAGAAATGCTAGTTGAGGTGGGGACTGGAGTAGAATTTCAGGCATACAGTACAAATGCGGGCACTCTTGATGAATTTGATAGCTATTTTGACCACACCCTGTCTCGCGATGGCTCCATTCCAAGCCGGCTCATTTCAGTGGAGCTGATTCAAACTTGTGTGAAATCGCCAAAAGCCGCTAAATTTTGGCTCAACTACCTGTTACACAAACAATTGAGACATCTCAAAGCTTTTCTGCCAATAGTTTGGCTTAAAAGCTTTCATGAATTGGCCCCTATAGCTATAGACTTTAACTATGCCTTTACAGAGGTGGCATAGGCAAAAATGTTCTATCACATTTTACATGCACAATGATTTTCCCACTCAATACTTGGTCAAATGCATTACACCAAAAATATATATACTGTCGTCAATTCAAATTAGGCCAATTAAAGGGGTATTTCCCTCAAATAAAGTGAGATCATACTATATTCATATGATATGCCATCAATTTATAATTTCTGGGGGTTTGCAAAATTCATCTCGATCTTTCCCAGATTGGTCTTTAATCAAGCTATCTATCTATCTATCTATCTATAGAAAAAGAAACAAGAGCAGCGCATAAAAAATTATAGATGGGTGCAAAGCCTACCAGGCAATTTTTCAAATGCCAAATATAGAAAATGGAAAGGAAGTCAGCACTCCAATGTCAGCAGAAAAAAAAAATCAAACCTTTATTGGCCGATAATGTGACAACGTTTCGGTCCTAGCAGATGACTTGAAAAAGGTTCTGCTAGGACCAAAAGATTGTCACATCATGGGCCAATAAAGGTTTGATTTTTTTCTGCTGACACTGGAGTGCTGCCTTCCTTTTCTTCTATCTATCTATCTATCTATCTATCAATAGCAAATTTATCTATTTTTTTATTCACTATCATCTCTAACCTTACCTAACTCTATCTTTCTTTATTACATCATATTTATCTTTATTATATTTGTAATGGTGAACTTTACATGGATACCTAGCAGCTCTAAAGAGTGAATCCATGAACAAACTTTTTCAAGCCATTCCACCTAGTAGGTCCTAGAGGAACCCTGGCCTTCACCCTCTAACCCTCTACATAGATCTGGTCTACAACAAGGTTCCCTGGTGGGCATTCACAGAATAATGCATGGTTAACTGGCCAGTAGAGTTGAGCGCGGTTCGAGGTTCGAGGTTCTCCAGTTCTAGGCTCGAGTGATTTTGGGGGCTGTTCGAGATCGAACTAGAACTCGAGCTTTTTGCAAAAGCTCGATAGTTCTAGATACGTTCGAGAACGGTTCTAGCAGCAAAAAGCAGGGCTTTTTACAGCTACAGTGTGCAGGAGCCATCGCTGGCAGCCTGCCAGAAGCTGGTAACCAAGATAAACATCGGGTATCCAACCAAAGCGCTTTGGTTAGTAACCCGATGTTTATCCTAGTTACGTGCAGGAAGCCCACACTTCCCCGCTCAGCTCACTCCGCCCCCTCCTGCCCGCAGCATGTACACACACACACACACACACACACACACACACACACACACACACATGGTCCCGCTCGGCTTACCTGCGGTCGGCCCGGGGGCAGCAGTCCTTGACACTGGAAACTGTGGCTGCCGGCCCTTTAAGGCTCACTGTGTTCTCCTGCATTGAGCATCATCTGTGGGCGGAGCTACCGCCCGGCGTCCTGCTCGGTCGCACAGATGAAGGAGTCACAGTGCCAGCCAGCGACCCCCAGCAAATCGCTTCCCTCCGGCGCTGTGTGGGCCCCATCTGCACCGTGACCTAATCAGTATGTGGGACATCACTCCCTCCCCGCCCCTCCCTGTCCCCCCGTGCGTGTGTGGGCCCCGCAGAGCCGTGTGTGTGGCCCCCGGAGCCGCGTGTGTGGGCCCCGCAGAGCAAGGTGTGTGTTTGTATGTATGCATGCAGCAGAGCAGTATGCGTGTCTATATGTATGTATATATGCAGCAGAGCAGTATGCGTGTCTGTATGTATGTATGTATATATGCAGCAGAGCAGTATGCGTGTCTGTATGTATGTATATATGTAGCAGAGTAGTATGCGTGTCTGTATGTATGCATGTATGTATGCAGCAGAGCAGTATGCGTGTCTGTACGTATGTATATATGCAGCAGAGCAGTATGCGTGTCTGTATGTATGTATATATGCAGCAGAGCAGTATGCGTGTCTGTATGTATGCATGTATGTATGCAGCAGAGCAGTATGCGTGTCTGTATGTATGTATATATGCAGCAGAGCAGTATGCGTGTCTGTATGTATGTATATATGTAGCAGAGTAGTATGCGTGTCTGTATGTATGCATGTATGTATGCAGCAGAGCAGTATGCGTGTCTGTATGTATGTATATATGCAGCAGAGCAGTATGCGTGTCTGTATGTATGTATGTATATATGCAGCAGAGCAGTATGCGTGTCTGTATGTATGTATATATGTAGCAGAGTAGTATGCGTGTCTGTATGTATGTATGTATATATGCAGCAGAGCAGTATGCGTGTCTGTATGTATGTATGTATATATGCAGCAGAGCAGTATGCGTGTCTGTATGTATGTATGTATATATGTAGCAGAGTAGTATGCGTGTCTGTATGTATGTATATATATATGCAGCAGAGCAATATGCGTGTCTGTCTGTATGTATGCATGTATGTATGCAGCAGAGCAGTATACGTGTCTGTATGTATGTATATATGTAGCAGAGTAGTATGCGTGTCTGTATGTATATATATATGCAGCAGAGCAATATGCGTGTCTGTCTGTATGTATGCATGTATGTATGCAGCAGAGCAGTATACGTGTATGTATGTATATATGCAGCAGAGCAGTATGCGTGTCTGTATGTATGTATGTATATATGCAGCAGAGCAGTATGCGTGTCTGTATGTATGTATGTATATATGCAGCAGAGCAGTATGCGTGTATGTATGTATATATGAAGCAGAGCAGTATGCGTGTCTGTATGTATGTATGTATGTATGCAGCAGAGCAATATGCGTGTCTGTCTGTACGTATGCATGTATGTATGCAGCAGAGCAGTATGCGTGTCTGTATGTATGCATGTATGTATGCAGCAGAGCAGTATACGTGTCTGTTTGTATGTATGTATATATGCAGCAGAGCAGTATGCGTGTCTGTATGTATGTATGTATGTATATATGCAGCAGAGCAGTATGCGTGTATGTATGTATATATGCAGCAGAGCAGTATGCGTGTCTGTATGTATGTATGTATATATGTAGCAGAGTAGTATGCGTGTATGTATGTATATATATATGCAGCAGAGCAATATGCGTGTCTGTCTGTATGTATGTATGTATGCAGCAGAGCAGTATGCGTGTATGTATGTATATATGTAGCAGAGTAGTATGTGTGTCTGTATGTATATATATATATGCAGCAGAGCAATATGCGTGTCTGTCTGTATGTATGCATGTATGTATGCAGCAGAGCAGTATGCGTGTCTGTATGTATGCATGTATGTATGCAGCAGAGCAGTATGCGTGTCTGTATGTATGCATGTATGTATGCAGCAGAGCAGTATACGTGTCTGTATGTATGTATATATGCAGCAGAGCAGTATGCGTGTCTGTATGTATGTATGTATATATGCAGCAGAGCAGTATGTGTGTCTGTATGTATGCATGTATGTATGCAGCAGAGCAGTATGCATGTCTGTATGTATGCATGTATGTATGCAGCAGAGCAGTATGCGTGTCTGTATGTATGCATGCAGAGCAGTATGCGTGTCTGTCTGTATGTATGTATGTATGCAGAAGAGCAATATGCCTGTCTGTATGTATGTATGCATGTATGTATGCAGCAGAGCAGTATGCGTGTCTGTCTGTATGTATGTATGCAGCAGAGCAGTGTGTGTGTGTGTGTCTGTATGTATGTATATATGCAGCAGAGCAGTATGTGTGTGTCTGTCTATATGTATGTATGTAGCAGAGCAGTGTGTGTGTGTCTGTCTATATGTATGTATGCATGCAGAGCAGTATGTGTGTGTCTGTATGTATGTATGTATGTATGCAGCATAGCAGTGTGTGTCTCGGTATGTATGCATGTATGATGTGTATCTATGTATGTCAGTGTATATGACTGTATAGATTTGTCTGTTTATATGTATTTTTGTGAGTTTGTCTTTAAAGATGTATATGTACGTGTATGTATCTGTGTATGTGTGTGTGTCTGCGTGTTTATGGGGCCCACTGGGACTCTTCCGCCCGGGGCCCACAAAAACCTGGAGCCGGCCCTGCCTGCGGTGATGAAGTCCCGCCATCCCGACCTCAGCGCTGTCACTGTCCTCCATGGCCGCCGCTTGTCACATCACCTTCTCTCGCTTCCGACCCGAGACTGACTAGCGGTGACGTCACGGGCCTCTCGCGATTCTTGGCTGTGAAGGCGGCGGTCATTGAACTCAGTGACAGGGGCTGTCAGTGTGCTGGAGATCAGCGCAGGTAATGTACCTCGCTGACAGCAGCACTTGTCATGCCCTGCAGTGACCTGGGCTGACCCATTGATGTTAGCTCAGGTCACTGCACTGCTCTCCCAGCCAATGGGGAACATCCTGCTCTTCATTGACTGGGACAGTGTGGATCGTCATGGCAACCCCTTGGATTACACCAGACCTGGATTTGTTTTTCATTCTAATAAATTGGTTAAAGAGGGAATGTTTTGGGGAGTGTTTTTTCAAATAAAAATGTGTTTGTCGTCTATTTTTTTTTATTACTGACTGGGTTGGTGATGTCGGGTATCTGATAGACGCCTGACCTCACCAACCCCAGAGCTTAATGCCAGGTGACATTACACATCTGGTATTAACCCCATATATTACCCCGTTTGCCACCGCACCAGGGCGCGGGATGAGCTGGGGCGAAGCACCAGGATTGGCGCATCTAATGGATGCGCCACTTCTGGGGCGGCTGCGGCCTGCTATTTTTAGGCTGGGGAGAGTCCAATAACCATGGACCTCCCTAGTCTGAGAATATCAGGCCTCAGCTGTCTGCTTTACCTTGGCTGGTAATCCAATTTTGGGGGACTCCTACGTGGTTTTTTTTTTAATTATTTATTTAATTTAAAATAACAGCGTGGGGTGCCCTCAGTTTTGGATTACCAGCCAAGGTGAGGTTGCCAGCTGTGGCCTGCAGGCTGCAGCCGTCTGCTTTACCCTAGCTGGCTACAAAACTAGGGGGAACCCTACGTCATTTTTTTTTCATTTTTTTGGCTAACTACAAAGCTAAGCACCCCTTAGTGCCACATGAAAGGCACCAAAGGGTGCTCCACTTTTTCTCCACTTTTTCTCCACTTCTTCTCCACTTCTTCACTTCTCCACTTTTTCTCCACTTTTTCTCCACTTTTTCCTCCACTTTTTCTCCACTTTTTCTCCACTTTTTCTCCACTTTTTCTCCACTTTTTCTTCACTTTTTCTCCACTTTTTATCCATTTTTTCTCCACTTTTTCTCCACTTTTTCTCCGTTCTTTTTCTATGGTCGGTCTACCCATTAGCTCTGCCATGCATAGTGTAGCTCTACACCTACTGCACATGTTACTTTATGATTGACATCTCTTTCGTACCAGAGCTGTCTAAGCCTACTCTGACCCCATATTTGTCATTACTATATTGTCCTTGAACTGTATTATGACATTTGTATCATGTGTTTCATTTCTTGCTGTGTTGCAATTTTTTTGCTGCATCCCAATTGTACCTCTACATTGTTCGAGTTTATGTTATTGTTCTCTCACTCTTATGTGATACTGATTATTGTCATTTTTCATGATTACATGCAGATAAGTCCAATCTGACGAAGGCTCAGGCCGAAACGTCATTTGTAACTTGTTTTGGACAAAAACATATATGCTTATGAAAAAAATTTTTTTCTTAATACGGACCAATAAAGAGTGATTTTGCATTACTATCCGTTGTGACTTACTGACTTAGTCTGGGAGATTTAGAGTGCCGAGGCTACTCACTAATTTTATCTATTATTACCTCTGAGCACCTATATACCAGTGAGCAGAGCTTCCTCTACAGTAGTTCTCCTGATTAGGCATGCCCTTACCTCATGAGCAGGGCATTGCAGCTTTGGTAGCAACCATTACGACATGGACTCTGCTGCTGTGGACCCGGGGAGAGTGAGTGCAGATTCATTGCACCCACACTCCTCACATGAAGGGTCCGCACTCCTAGAAAATGGGGGATACGTTCCCTGAGTGTCTCCCCCCCATATTCTAGACGGTCCAGTGTCGTCATGGGACCCCTTTATTTTTTTTCTTACAATAAATTGGTGAAATAGGAAATGTTTTGGGGACTGTTTTTTCAAATAAATTTCTTTTGTCGATTTTTTTTTTTTTGTTAGTACTGACAGTTTATGATGTTGGGTATCTAATAGACACCATGACATCACAAACTGCTGGGCTTGATCTCAGGTGACTTTACAGCTAGTATCAACCCGATTTATTACCCCGTTTGCCACTGCACCAGGGCACAGGATGAGCTGGGGTGAAGCGCCAGGATTGGCGCATCTAGTGGATGCGCCACGTCTGGGGTGCCTGCGGCCTGCTATTTTTAGGCTGTGAAGGCCCAATAACTATGGACCTTCCCACCCTGAGAATACCAGACCACAGCTGTCCGCTTTACCTTGGCTGGTGATCCAATTTGGGGGGGACCCTACTTTTATTGTGTAATTATTAATATTTATAAAATAATTATAAAAAAGAGCCTGAGGGGACCTCCACATTGGATCCCCAACCACGGTAAAGCTGCCAGCTGTGGTTTTCAGGCTACAGCCGTCTGCTTTACCCTAGCTGGCTATCAAAAATGGGGGGACCCAACGTCATTTTTTTTTTAACTAGTTTTTAAATAGAAAAAATTAATGGGCTTCCCTGTATTTTGATTGCCAACCAAGGTAACGGCAGGCAGACTGGGGTGGCAACCCATAGCTGTCTGCTTTATCTGCTGAGAATGAAAAATACCGCGGAGCGCTACGTCATTTTTTTAAAGATTTATTTTTACAGCACTGTGATGTCCAGCAATCAAAATACAGGGAAGCCCATTTTGTTTTTAGTTATTTAAATAAATAATTAAAAAAAATATATATGGCCTCCCGCTGCATTTTTTGTATTGCTAGGTAAGGGTAATCCAAGCAGCTACTGGCTGCTAACCCCCACTGCTTGGTGTTACCTTCACTGGCAATGGAAAATCCAGGGAAGCATTTTTTATTTTTTTTGCCAAAAAACTACAAAAAAAGGACGTGAGCTTCGCCATATTTTTGTATGCTAGCCAGGTATAGCAGGCAGGTGCTGGAAGAGTTGGATACAGCGCCAGAAGATGGCGCTTCTATGAAAATGCCATTTTCTGAGGCGGCTGCAGACTGCAATTCGCAGCAGTGGGGCCCAGAAAGCTCAGGCCAACCTGTGCTGCGGATTCCAATCCGAAGCCTACGTCATTTGTTTTCTAATTATTTCATGAAATTCATGAAATAATAAAAAAAGGGCTTCCCTTTATTTTTGGTTCCCAGCCGGGTACAAATAGGCAACTGGGGGTTGGGGGCAGCCGTACTTGCCTGCTGTACCTGGCTAGCATACAAAAATATGGCGAAGCCCACATAATTTTTTCAGGGGGCAAAAAACTTCTGCATACAGTCATGGATGGAGTATGCTGAGCCTTGTAGTTCTGCAGCTGCTGTCTGTCTGTATGAAGAAGAGCAGACAGCAGCTGCAGAACTACAAGGCTCAGCATACTCCATCCAGGACTGTATGCAGAATTTTTTTGCCCACCAAAAAAATGACGTGGGCTTCGCCATATTTTGGTATGCTAGCCAGGTACAGCAGGCAGCCACGGGCTGCCTCCAACCCCCAGTTGCCAATTTGTACCCGGCTGGGAACCAAAAATATAGGGAAGCCCATTTTTTTTAATTATTTCACTTATTTCATGAAATAATTAAAAAACAAATGACGTGGGCTTCGCCCCATTTTTGTGTCCAGCCGGGTACAACTAGGCAGCTGGGGATTGGAATCCGCAGCACAGGTTAGCCCGAGGTTTCTGGGCGCCTCTGCTGCGAATTTCAGTCCGCAGCCGTCCCAGAAAATGGCGCTCTTATAGAAGCGCCATCATCTGGCGCTGTATCCAACTCTTCCAACAGCCCTGGAGCCGGGTGGCTTGTTGGGTAATCATGAGTTAATACTGGCTTTGTTTTACTAGCCAGTATTAAGCCAGAGATTCTTAATGTCAGGCACGTTTGACCCGGCCATTAAGAATCTCCAATAAAGGGTTAAAAAAAAACACCACACAGAGAAAAAATACTTTAATAGAAATAAATACACAAACACATTAGAGACTCCATCTTTATTACCCCCTGTCAGCCCTCCACGATCCTGCTCTTCTGTCTTCTTTCTTTCTAGTGTAGTAGTAGTGACGATTGTAGTGAGGATGAGTTTACCCAGCTCATCACTTGGGGCTGGGGAACCTCATCCTCACTACAATCCTCACTAGTGTAGTAGTAGTGACGATTGTAGTGAGGATGAGTTTACCCAGCTCATCACTTGGGGCTGGGGAACCTCCATCCTCACTACAATCCTCACTAGTGTAGTAGTAGTGACGATTGTAGTGAGGATGAGTTTACCCAGCTCATCACTTGGGGCTGGGGAACCTCCATCCTCACTACAATCCTCACTAGTGTAGTAGTAGTGACGATTGTAGTGAGGATGAGTTTACCCAGCTCATCACTTGGGGCTGAGGAACCTCATCCTCACTACAATCCTCACTAGTGTAGTAGTAGTGACGATTGTAGTGAGGATGAGTTTACCCAGCTCATCACTTGGGGCTGGGGAACCTCCATCCTCACTACAATCCTCACTAGTGTAGTAGTAGTGACGATTGTAGTGAGGATGAGTTTACCCAGCTCATCACTTGGGGCTGAGGAACCTCATCCTCACTACAATCCTCACTAGTGTAGTAGTAGTGACAATTGTAGTGAGGATGAGTTTACCCAGCTCATCACTTGGGGCTGAGGAACCTCCATCCTCACTACAATCCTCACTAGTGTAGTAATAGTGACGATTGTAGTGAGGATGAGTTTACCCAGCTCATCACTTGGGGCTGAGGAACCTCCATCCTCACTACAATCCTCACTAGTGTAGTAGTAGTGACGATTGTAGTGAGGATGAGTTTACCCAGCTCATCACTTGGGGCTGAGGAACCTCATCCTCACTACAATCCTCACTAGTGTAGTAGTAGTAACGATTGTAGTGAGGATGAGTTTACCCAGCTCATCACTTGGGGCTGGGGAACCTCCATCCTCACTACAATCCTCACTAGTGTAGTAGTAGTGACGATTGTAGTGAGGATGAGTTTACCCAGCTCATCACTTGGGGCTGAGGAACCTCCATCCTCACTACAATCCTCACTACAATCGGGAAGCAGCGTGCAGCCTTCACTCCGTGAGTGATCAGTGCTGCTAGCGGTAACGCTGATAGACGCGTTACCATAGCAACGGTGCTCTCGGAGCCGCGGTTAGCGGTGACGTCACCGCTAACTGCGTTGCTATGGCAACCTCCGTTAATGACCGGCTGTGTCAGCCGGTCCCTAACGGAATGGGGAGTCGACCGTGTGCTAGAGCATGTCGCCGGTACACGGCGATACACATATGTGCACCGTGTACCGGAGAGATGCACTCGCAGGTCCTACATGACGTGTCATAGTCATGTGACCAGTCTGTAGCCAATGAGATAATAGCCACATGACTGGTCACATGGCTATTTTGACGTCACGATAGGTCCTGCTTCACTGCTGCAGTGCCGGTCACCGGGAGCATTCAGCGATCATCGGATGGAATAGCGGCAGGAGACAGAGTGCAGAAGGGATCGCGGGGACCGGTAAGTGTTATGGCAATGTTTATTAACTGTTTGTGTACATTTATAATGCATTTTTATGTGTTTGTGATTGCCTCCCATTATAGCCTATAGGTTCGAGTTTGGTTCGTCGAACGTTCGACGAACCGAACTCGAACGGGACCCCCGTTCGGCGAACCGAACTCGAGCCGAACCGCGACCGGTTCGCTCATCTCTACTGGCCAGGTCAAAATTAGAGAAGGAAATTACAAAACCAGGAGTCAGAGATGAGGTCAGGAGATAGCTGAGGTCAGAGCCAAGAGGAGTAAGAGGCAAAGTCGTCAGGCCAATGGAGGGTTAAGTCAGTCTACCTTCAGCAAGAGGAATCAAACAAGTTAGGGTAGATAGATGGGTAAAGCAGGAGAAAAAGATAAAAAAGAGTCATTATAAACTTGATATTGGTGACTCCCAACAGTATACATGGATGTAAAACAGGGTGTGGTACTACCCTATTGGCCACAGAAGGGAGCTGATTGCTCCTGGACTGGTAAATGGATGGACAGCACACCTTACTAGGTGGCACCATAGGACCCAACCACACTATTCTCTCTGGCACAGTGGGAGTGTCTCATATGGACAAGGTGTGAGGTCCAGAGAAAGGTGAGTATTCACTTGTTTCCCCTTTTTCGCTTTATGTCTGTTACACTAAAACAAATTTGGTCCAAACTAAATTTCCTGGCAAAATTCAAGTGACCTGCAAAGTCAACATTCTCAAATTCACTTTTCTATAAATCTATCTATGTATCTCTATTATAGATCTATCTGTCTGTATCTGTCTATCTATTATCTATATATCCCTCTATCTATATATTATCTGTGTATCTAATCTATCTATCTATCCGTCCGTCCGTCCGTCCGTCTGTTTGTCTATTTTTCTTACTATCTATCTTTCCATTTGTCACTCTCTGACAATCCTTCTATGAAACAAAGACTGTATTTAAATATAATTTTGCTTCTTCTGGTCTAGAAGCTTTTAGTATATTACACCCTGTATGACAAATGGCCTTTCTAACAGATTTATGTCTCCACTGATTCTCCCGGGTACTTAAATGTAAGTTAAAACTATTTCCCAATGTACTAAGTATTGATTTAACTGTTGCAGCAATGTGAGATACACTTACTGTGGGATCAGAATGATTCTGCCTTCTCTCGCTGTCAAAGAGATGGATTTATTCGCTTATCAATTTAATAAGCGCACTTGTAAAAATTAAAGTTTTATGTCATGAAAGATTAGCTTTAGTTTGCTAACCGTACAGATCAATGTCTGTGAACATTTTATATGGAGACGATGAAACATTACAGGAGGACTGTAATCCGCTGACTGCATCAATTGCTTCAAATACACAATAAAAATCCAATGAAGAAAAGAAACCTCATGAAACAAAGTATCACAGAACAATGGTTATTTCATCTGAGAAAGTCAATCGGTTGTGTATATCCGGGTCTCTTCATTAAAGGGAATCTGTCAGTTCGCCTATGCCCTTTACCCAGCAACATTCATGGCTGCCCAAATTCCCTCCCTAAGTAGTGATGAGCAAACTTTTCAAGGTTCAGGTCAGTTTGCCGACTTTCCCAATGTTCGCCGAACAGTTTGATGAACATATCCGAACCCCTTTGAATTCAGTAAGAGGCAAACTTGGAGTCTCCACATTTCAAAAAAATTAGCCCAAACACCTCTAAGGTGGCATCGATTGCCCCAGAGTACAAGAAGTGTAATGGCGCAGCATGGATGCATGGGACAGGGAGTGGAACAATGTCTGGCCCAGCATTTCTAGCTTAAACATTGATCTATATAAGGTGAATGAGTGACAGGTGTAGCCCTGGTGCTCTGAGACCCCTTTCGCTACAGGCAACACACAAAAGCAGTCCCGAATAAGAGTCTCCATTTACTAAAAAAATTGCATATTGTGACTCAGGAGGAAGCAACAGGAGGACAAATAGGAGGAACCTTAGGTGCTTTATACATACAAAGAGCCACATTGTAAAAGTAATAGCGGTGGACACACCTTTTGATTGTTGTGCCACCAAGGCACTTGTTAGTAACATCCCCAGCAGTAGCAACAGCAGCCACAGAAGCCACGACAAAGGTGTCACAGACTCCATTAATGCAAGATCAATGCAGTATACTGAAAACTACACCATCGCCTAGTCTACACAGTCTGTAACTGGGGTGGTAAAGTCATTGGAGATCCATGACTTGTACATCTTGAAGAAAGTTAGGCAGTCTACACTTTCAGAGACAGCTGGATGCACTTATCCATCAAGACACTACCGGCAGCGCTGAAGATATGTTCTGAGAGAACGCTGGTTGCTGGCATGACAAAACCTCCAAGGCATGACTGGTGATCTCTGGCCACTCTTCCATCTTTGAAGACCAAAATGCAAAATGGTCAAATCCCCATGATGGCACTAATATTGAGCTTTAGATCCAGTCATTCATTATGGGTTAGACTTGTATTTCTGCAGCAGTGCACCCAGGTCGGGATAGTGGCTTAGAAATTGCTGTACAAAAAGGTTGAAGACATGAACCATGCAAGGCACGTATGTGAGGTTGCCCGGTTGCCCTATCATAGGGCTGACACCAGGTTCAAACTATTAACAAAAATGGCTTTCCCTGTCTGCAGATTCAGTGGAGACAGCCACTGCTGAAACTCGGCCTGCCATAGCTGTCTACAACTCTGCAGCTGTGTGACTGCATTTTCAAATGCATTTTAATTTCAACAATGCCTGATTGCGGTGAGCCCTGGCTGCGCAATACGGAGATGTGGGGGAATTTCTCTCCACTATTGGAAGCGTGTCACATTAAAGGAGAGGTTCAGGGCACAGGTAGAGGCCCAAGAGGAGGTAGAGGAGGCAGAAGCAGTTGAGAAAGTGGTAGATACAGAGGTTTGTCACTTAAGCCTTGGGGATTTCAAGACATGTGGAGCAGCCAATTCCCCGGCATTTCTATGGTCAACAGATTGGATATGGTGAAGTTTAAGCTCTAAAGGCTGCTTTACATGGTACGACCGATTGTGCGATTTCACAATCGATCGTACCCGCCCCCGTCCTTTTTGCGTCACGGGCAAATCGCTGCCCATGTCGCACAAAGTCAGTAACCCCCGTCACACATACTTACCTCTCGTGCGACCTCGCTGTGGGCGGCGAACGTCCACTTCCTGGAGTGGGAGGGACGTTCGGCGTCACAGCGACGTCACACGGCCGCCGGCCAATGGAAGTGGAGGGGCGGAGATGAGCAGGATGTAAACATCCCGCCCACCTCCTTCCTTCACATAGCCAGCGGCGGCCGCGTGACGCAGGTGAGCTGCTGTTCATCGTTCCCGGGGTGTCACACGGAGCGACATGTGCTACCCCGGAAACGATGAACAACTAAATTAAACGATATTATGGAACCTAGCGAGCAGTACACGACTCACGATTTGTGAGCGATACTGCATCGCTAGGAGGTGTCACACAGGCCGGCATCGCCAGCGATGCCGGATGTGCGTCACAAAAACCATGACCCCGATGATCTATGGCACGATAGATTGTCTGGTGTAAAGCAGCCTTTATTTTTGGCATATGTAGGAGGAAATATTCCTTTACATGATCATAACTGCAGCACTGAGGTCTGGCTGCTATGGTGAGGTAGGGTGTAGGAGACAAATTGGTGCACTGTGAGGGAGGTGCAGGCAGAAATGTTATCGTGGATTGAGAAAGATATGGTTTGCTTGGTGTCTGAGATTGGTGAAAAACAGCAGACATGTCCACTTTTGTAACAGCTAACGGGTTCTCACTCACCCCGACGAGAAAACAAGTGGCGGTTCTGTGGCCGGAGACCTGTGTGAGAACACTCTACACAGTGATGGAGGAGGAAGAAGCAGCAGATGCGGTTGATGGGGCAGCGGTGGCAGTGAGGCCCCCTAGGACTAGACACATGACCACTGTTGGCCACATGCAGAGTTTGTGTCACGGAAGCCACAATGTAAACTCCTCCTCTTCCTCCTCCTCCACCTCCTCTGCTGAGCTACTCAGCTGTGTGCCTCTGGATTCATACAAGTGGGATCTAGAACTTCATCATAATCATAATGATCTACCTTACTTATTATTATAATTATGATTATGATTAATCATAGCACAGTTATATAATGGGGGCACTTCCCACCTTTTACATCGACACACTACCTACTGTGATTATCACCTCACTGTCAATGTACAATCTCTATAGAGAGCCTGGTGTGGGCTGGACAGCTCTCTAAGCTTTGCTATATGGCTAAATCTAAATATTATGATTGTGTCAGAACTGCTGCAGCTGTAATCTAAGTGATACATCATTGGATTCAGAATCTCTTTCCCTATATCATGCTGATCTCAGATGAGGTAGGAAAAACTTGCTGACAGATTCCCTTTAAAAGAAACAAAAAATAATGATGATGAATAGGTAAAGAAAGCAGATAATTAGAATTTCTGCAACTGTGTTTCCAAGATCTCAGACTGGGCTATTGTAACATTAAAAAAATTATAGAAATTGTAATGGATATAAAAAAAGATAACACAATATTAATTGTCAAATCTTCTCAGCACAACTTTTTTTGTGGATTATAAGCACACGGAAGTTAAGAAGAGATATTTACCTTTGCAAAATCATGTATTTCACTGCACTTCACTTGCACGTTTTTTACTTATGGCATCTAAAGACAGAGCAAATTTCTTCACTCCCCAGCAACCACACACGTGCTGACAAAGTCAAAGATGGCTGTCTGATCATGTGATTCGGTATTCGGTGATGATTCGGCGATGCGAACTGCACATTTTCAGACTATTCAATGTGTTAGTAATATGAGTAAATTAAAGTTTCTCAAAACTATGGTAAACAATTTTTCGACATCAGAGTCCCTTGAAATGCACCTAATGTAGGTGAAAAAGGCTCTGTGATTGTGAACACAGCCGAAAACCATTAGCATCCATCTACTTAAACTGCAGATTTTCCTAAATAAAAGTTTATAATTTATGCAACATATTAAGGCAAGGAAGTAAAATAAGTTGTGTTCATTTTCAGTAGAGAAGCAATCATTGAATTATTCCATATATGTCTGTTCTGCGATAATACTGTTATCTACAGAGTATTATTTCAGTTTGAGCTTCGGTCGTACATTATGATATATGAGACACGTCCCCCTTTCTGCCTTAATGTCCTGCATCCGGTGACCTTATTGCTCTGATGTTACTTGTAATTAATTGCAGCTCTTTAAAAAGCAAACAAAAGACATAACAATGAGGCAAAAGAATCGGAGAGGCGGAGAGGGAGAATAATATCATTTCAATTAATAATAGGAAAATCTGAAATATTACCCATGCCAGAATCAAACTTGCAACAGGCTGATATCTTCATGATTCTTTCAGGATTTCTTTTGAATTAATAAATTGAACAAGGGACTGTGGGGGAGTCTTCATTCAAATAAACGTTTTTTCCAGTGTGTGTGCCTTTTTTTTAACTATAAAGTTGCCAGGTTAGTAATGGGGGTGTCTGATTGTCGCCTATCCATTACTAACACCCAGGGCTTGATGCCTGCTGTCAATTCACAGCTGACATCAACCCCTTAAGCACTACCTGATTGCCACTGCACCAGGCCAATCAAGAAGAGCTGGTCAAAGCACCAGAAATGGCTTATCTAATGGAAGCATCACTTCTGAGGCAGCTTCAGGGTGCAATTTTTAGACTTGGAAGGGCCAAATAATTATGGCCCTTCCCAGCCTGATATTATCAGCCCCCAGTTATCCGCTTTATCTTGGCTTAAACAGCCAAGGTAAAGCAGATAGCTGAGGGTTGAAGTCCCCGGGTGTTTCCTTTACCTGCACTAATTATCAAGCATAGGTGGGAAATCATAATCACATTTTTTATGATTATTGTTCACAGCAGTATACAGATATCTTCTGCATATAATAAAGCCTATTATTTGGTTTTAAACAAACTTTATTAGCATAAGAACAGTACCAGAACGCCAAACTCGGACACAGAGCTTTTTAAAGCCCATGTTCGATTTCAAGCCCTGGACACCCGGTGTTCAGTACAAACCCCAAACTTTACCATTCGGGTTCACTCATCCTTACCCATGACTCCATGCATCTGGTCAGTATTTGGATGAAGCAATAAGAATGTTTTATTTCCTTCTCTAAAGAATATTTCATAGAGATTGTGAATCTCTGGGGTGTAATGTTAGTCCGCCTCCACGTGGTGCACCCTCGGTACCTTTAAAGGACTAAAGGGGGCTTTACACGGTAGCGATATCGCTAGCAATTTCTAGCGATATCGAGCGTGTAAGTACCCGCCCCCGTCGTGCATGCGATTGTTTGTGATCGCTGCCGTAGCAAACATTATCGCTATGGCAGCGTCACACGTACTTACCTGGTTGGCGTCGTCGCTGTGACTGCCGAACAATCCCTCCTTCAAGGGGGAGGGACGTTCGGCATCACAGTGACGTCACCGCAACGTCACTAAGCGGCCAGCCAATCAAAGTGGAGGGGCGGAGATGAGCAGGACGTAACATCCCGCCCACCTCCTTCCTTCCGCATTAGGGCCGGCGGCAGGTAAGGAGATGGTCCTCGCTCCTGCGGTGTCACATAGAGCGATGAACAACATGGATAAACAACCCTTACCGATTTTTGAGTTTGGGGTGACCTCTCATGGTGAACGATTTTCACCATTTTTGAGGTCGCTTAAGGTCGCTGGTAAGTGTCACACGCTGCGATATCGTTAATGACGCTGGATGTGCGTCTCTAAGAATGTGACCCTTACGATAAAACATTAACGATATCGTAGCGTGTAAAGCCCCCTTAACAATCTTGCTGAACAAACAATCAAATTATATCTAGATTTCCTGGTCAGTATATCTTACATCATATGTGAATCACTAATTGAAAGTAAGAAACCTCTTTGTGTATATTGTATCTTTGCTTTTTATTGATACATTTTTTTTATCATGCTGTTAATAGAATATTTCATTATCTTTATGTGTTTAGTAAGGTAGATTGGTTAGTGCACATACATTTAAGTAGAAGAAGTTGTGATATGGTAATATGCTTCTTGAATAAATCAATAGGGTGAAACTCTAGCCTGGCCAGGATGCTGAGCATATGGTGAAGAAGTTGTGCTATACTCACATGCTCCTCGAAGAGGCTGAAAGGGCAAAACTAGGTTGGCAGGGTGCTAAGAGTATGGTTTTACTTTCCTATATTAAGGGCAAGTTTTAGATGAAATGGGGCTCTAAATGCTAACACTCAAACATTTAGGTTACATTTACATGCGCTGATTTCAGGCAGTTAAAACACCACTCCAGTATCTTTCTTATTGCACCGCTGGAGTGGTGCTTTAAATGTAAGTCACCTGCCTCCTGTCATCCGTACATTTATATTATTCTTTTTAATAGTGTTTACTTTTGGGTTAATTATTTTTATATTTTGATAGATTGGACTTTTTTGAATGTGGCGATGCCACATATGTGTAGGTACAAAAAGGAGTTGAGTTGAACTTTTATAGTTTTTTTTTCTTTCATATTTTTTAAAAACCTTTTTTTGTTTCTTTTTGCTGCTCTTAACAGTCCCTTAGGGGATTTGAAGCTGTGATCGTCTGATCGCTTGTCCTATATACAGCAATGCCACAGTAATGCCTTTTAAGCCTGGCCACAGGTAGGTTTCAAAGGAGCGCTGTAATAACAAGCACTAAGTTTTCAGCAGACCCCCTGCTGTCATAGCAACCCTTCGGCAACTCGCGATCACGTCACAGTCATGATGGTGAGACCTGAAAATCGTGTGCCCCCATGCCGACTTGTGTTAAATGATGCTGTCAGAGTTTGACAGCGGGATTTAACAGATGAACAATTGTGGGCTCTGATTCTTAGAGGCAGGTTCTGGCTGTGATACACAGCCATTACCTGCCAAGTATTTTGCGGGCTCACCCTCTTCCAACTTGCGCCATACAGCCATACACATACAACTGATGTCGTGAAGGAGTTAATATATACCACCTGGAGCCCATACATTCTGAACTATAGGGATACCGATCCAGCTTCAGGGACGCCACAGAGTCTTCTTCTGTATGGCAAACAGGTATGTTAGATTTTTGTATATGTGTCGTGACGCCACTCACAGTTTGCGGTAAGGGATATGGATGACCGCCACTGCAGATTTTATGAGCGTCTGGGGCTGATGGGGTCTGCAGTCGGATGGTGTGGTCTCCCGTGAGTGAGGAAGGCCCCATGCGCTCAGGTGTGTAGAACAACAGGTCCCACAATAACTCAGGCTCAGGCCAAAAGTCTTTCAACTGCTTTTTACTCACTCAGGTGTTATGGTGAGCTGACCCGGGCGATGCTGTGATAAACCAGGTTGAACCAGGACTCCTTCGGAGCAGTCTTAGGGTAACTAGTTGGCTCACCTTCCTAGCACTTCTGTGTTCGGATAACCCCTGACTTGAAGTACCGTGGGGTCTAGCTAGGGAGTCACAACTGCCTTCTCTCCCCTTTTTGGACCGTTTGCTGGCAGCGTGGACCAGGTAAGATGGCTTCAAGCTCTGTCCCCTTATGGGTCCCTGCGTTGCTGCTGAGACTCGGACTCTGTAAGGTTGGTGAGGTACTTGTAATTCCCCTCACCGGCAGGTTTAGCAGATAGTTAAACTGGAGTCTGCTCTAGGGACCTATTCCCCGTACGTGCCTAGTCACCGGCAACCTCGTACTGACTGACTGTCTAACTGACTGACCACGTGACCGTTCTGCCCCGCCAACTATCAGTACACTGCGCAGGGTCTGACTAGTGTGAGCGCGTGTATCCCTTAGCAACCACCGCTCACCACTACCAGACTGGCTCGCTCCACTCCTTTCCTGAAAGCCTCTGCACTTTAGCTCCCAGCCCCTCTACTACACCCCTTGACAAGAATTGAAGGCCAGACCCCTCCAGGGACTGCCCAAGGGTCCCATCTAATTGTGTGGGAGAGCTGGTTGCTATGTGTCTGTGCGTACACACCTCATTCTGGCCCTTAGGATTACTTGGAAGTACTGTCCCAGCATGGGTGCAGTACTCAGTGGTGCGTGACTGGGTCAGGGGCGCCACATTCTCACTACTCAAAACAAGTTAGGGATACTTGGCTTTCAGGTGAAATTTCAGGATGATCATCTAATGCCCTCTAATCTTTTCGGGTTAACTTAATGTGACTTTCTCTAAACCTTTGAATGCACATGACCAACTGTTCAATGTTTTTGTATATTTTGCACAACTTGCTGTTCTCTAACAAGAAGCCTAATGAAAATATTCACAACAGGTGTTTGATCCATGAATTGCCCAATAAATATGGGGTTCAATTAGAGTTGAACAGTCCTCCACATCATGCAGTTCACATTTTGACATCAAACAAGAGATTCTCAGACAAAACTGGCCATTAAGCTTAGTATATCACAGTGTGTCATTATCACATTGCAACAGAGATACAAAGAGACTGGAAGAATCACAGAATGGAATAGTAGTGGACGTCCTTTTGCCTCATCCCATACTGATGACCGCTTCATTGTGTTCATTGTGAACAATGACCTTCAGAACTGGATGATGAATGCTACGCAACTCCAGATACATTTAAGGGAGGTGAGAGGCACAAAATGTAACGTCAAACCATTCAAAACCATTTACATCAGCATCGTCTGTGTGCTAGATGACCTGCAAGGGTACCTGACCACACCTCCAGGCACAAGTATCATTGTCTTGCTGAATAAGGGACCAGTGGGCTTTAATGGTGTTCACTGATGAAAGTCAATTAACCAGCAATGATGGCTGCAAACATTTGTAGCGATATCAAGAAGAGGGCTATGTATCAGCTACTGTTGTCACCAGGTGTGAGTTTGGTGGTGGTGGTTTTACAGTGCGGGTTGGTATGTCTAGCCAATGCAGAACTGCCCTACACTTTGTGCCTGGTACAGTGACAGCTACTGGAATAACATAATTAATCCAGACATTGTGCCTCTGCATGAACAACAAAAGCCTAACTTCATCTTCATGGATGACAAAGCTCCAGCTCATGGAGGTCGTATCCTTAGAAGTGATGAGCGAGCGTGCATCAGGCTCCTCAGGCGTGACTTGAGTCCTGAGTATAATAGAAGTCAATAGGAAACTGGAGCATTTTTAAACTGTGATGCTCGATCGAGTAATGAGCAGTGGGGAGCATGATCACTTGTTACTAATCATTAGACAACGGCTGTTGGAGACTGGGGTATTTCAAATGGCGTAGACTAGACTTTCTCCAAAACTGAATCCCATAGAAAACCTTGCCACATAGAGGCTCATAACTCTGTACCACAGAACCTCAATGACCTTATGGCCGCCCTTCAAGAACAGTGGGATGCAATACCTCTGCAGACAGTAACTCTACTTATGAACAGCATGAGACGTCATTGTCAGCTGTAGTTGATGCTCAAGGCCACATGACAAGTTGGTGAGACAGTGATTTTTTTTGGAAAGGTTTATTCACCACTGTTGGCTTTTGTTTCCATAAATTGTTTGGGATGAGAAAATCACCATTGCTACTTCTACTTAAATGTCTGACTTTCATACTTTCATGGTAAAGTATCACTGTACTGTGAACCTTTTACGTTTTACATAAATTTGAAGCCAAATATCCCTTACTTTTTTTGAGTAGTTCGTGTATATGCACTACAGTGTGTGTGTATGTATATATATATATATATATATATATATATATATATAAAAGCAGATGCCCATATACCATATATTCTAAACACGCACACACTTATGACCTTTTGATCTCCTGTTCAGCCCTTCCAATTATCACATCATGGTCATATGACCAGTTACATGATTGTGATGTCACCAAAGGTTCTTAAGCGGTCTCCACTTTAGAAGTCGCACTGGCAATGCTATAATCAGTATAGCTCCTGTAGATGCTCAGTGCCCCCACAGGGGTGGGAGTGCTTGGTAACTGTCCAGTTTGCCCCTCCCTGCCTACATTTAATAACATGGACATGCTAACTACCCTATGCTCTTTTGTGAGTTTTCTAATTGAATTTTAGAATACAAATGTGTAAATTGGTTTTACACTGTGTTTTAGAGAATCATGCCATTTTTTTGAAGAAAACCTAAGTTGTCGAAAACACCTACCAAGAGCAAAGTTGTAATTTAACAAAACATTAAAACAAGGCCTGTGGTCTGTTTTTATTTATTTATTTTTTTTACACTATTCAGACTGTGATCGTGAAATAATGTGAGTGTATTTTATTCTGTCAATTGTAAAGTTTCTTTATGGACTTTCTGCTTCAGCCACTGAAAATTTGGTAAAAATAATTTTACTGGATCTCTTTCATTTTTTTTTTTTTTTGGAGCTCTTCTTTTTAGCACTCTCAATATTCTGTCATCTAAGTGATGTATAAAAATTAGTGATGAGTGAGTGTAATCGTTACTACTCACACTGATAGTACAGTATTCGGGTTACTTGTTACTGGCTACTCGTGAGTTTTTGTGTACTCGCCTCATGATATTCATATGTCCCGCCCAGCTGGGCATCTAGCGGTGCCCATGCAGTCTTTGTTCCACTGCCCTGGCCAGCCCCACAGTGACTCCCACAGTAGTGTGCGAGCAGATGCGGGGATGACAAGCGCTGCTGTCAAGAGGTTAGCAAAGTTAATTATCTTCAGTGATGAAGTCTACTGAACTCGTGACGGCAGCGGTCGTCACGAGTTCTATGCCCGCTGCGATCTCACCTTAACTCTCATGGAAGCCCGTGACATCACCACTAGTCACAGTCTCGGGCCGCCCAGAAGACTTGAGGTGAGATCGAGGTGGCCATAGAACTCAGTGACGAGCGCTGATGTCACGAGTTCAGCAGACTTCATCACCGCAGGTAATGAACTGAGCTAACCTCATGACGACAACACTTGCCATGTGCTGCGGTTACCTGGCCTGACCTAATGTTGTTAGCTCAGGTCACTGCACTGCTCTCCCAGCCAATGGGGAACATTTTGTTCTTCATTGACTGGGACAGTGAGTATTTTATGGATCGTTATGGGACCCCTTTATTGGATTACGCTGTTCCCAGATTTGTTTTTTCTTGGGGAGTTGTTCTTGTTTTTTTTGTGTTGGGGAATGTTTCTTCAAATAATTTTTATTTTGTTGTTTATTTTTTTATTACTGATTGGGTTAGTGATGTCGGGTATCTGATACATGCCATGACATCACTAATGCCAGGGCTCGATTCCAGGTGACATTACATAGCTCGTATCAACCCCATATATTACCCCATTTTCTACCGCTCTAGGGCAAGGGGATGAGCTGGGGCGAAGCACCAGAAGTGGTGCATCTAAAGGATGTGCCACTTCTGCTATTTTTAGATTTGGGAGGGTCCAATAACCGTGGACCTCCCTAGTCTGAGAATACAAGACCACAGCTGTCCACTTTACCTTAGCTGGTGATCCAATTTGGGGGGGCAGTCCGTTTTTTGTTTTAAATTATTTATTTAATTTAATTTAAAATAACAGCGTTTCGTGCCATTTGTTTTGGATTACCAGCCAAGGTGAAACTGCCAGATGCGGCCTGCAGCCTGCCGCTGTCTGCTTCACGTCAACTGGCTACAAAAATTAGGGGGACCCCATGTCATTTTTTTTTGTGAAAATAATTAATTTGTGGCTAAAAACAAGGCTTAACACCTATTAGGGCCACATAAAAGGCAATAAAAGGGTGCAAGATTGCAAAATGCAGGGGAGTGGGACATTATATATATCTTTCTTTATCTATCTATCTATCCATCCATCTATCTTTCTAGCGTTTGACTGTTTGTAACTCTCCTTCCGCTTTTTTTGCGGTCCGCAAAAAAACTCTGGAAGAGACAGATGTAAAATGGACCGTATACGTAATGGAACGGTGCAGTTGTCACATAGATGTCACACGGATGCATATGAGGAAAAACAGTTCTGTTTTTTACAGACCGTAAAAACGGGACGGTCATGTGAATGTACCCTAAAAAGCACTGGTCCTTTTTTTCCCCCGCTATTTTTGGGGTCACAGCTTGGGACCACCCAAATGTATAAGTTACATCAGTCTCTCCAAAACGTATGTCACAGGACCACTTGAGGCTCCTCAGGTCAAAGATCAACATACTACTAGGCACGTTCTATCTGGCCTTGTAAAGTGCTGGGGAATAGCTAACTAGAAATTATGTAGGACAGAGTGACCTACAAGATATATAAGTCAGGGCCCTCCTAATTGTAAAAGTACAAAAAAGCCAAAACACTACATGTGAACAAGCGCCAAAAGGGATATTTTTTTTCTCTCCGGTTTATTTAGCCTTATATACAAGTGATTATGCAGGAAAAACTGGTTAACTTTTTTGGCCTTTAAAAGGCAATTTACGTTAGGTTTGGTAGGTGTTCTTGTGCATCTGTAAGGCTATATGCGCACGCTGCGTTTTTTACCACGATTTTGCTGTGATTTTGTGAATTTTTAAAGGAGAAACAAAATATTATAGGATAATTAGATAGATAGATAGAATAAATAGAAAGAACATATAGAATAGATAGAAAGAAAGAACATATAGAATAGATAATAAGAAAGAACAGATAGAATAGATAGAAAAAAATAACAGAATAGCTTGATAGAGAGATAGCTAGCTTGGCCATCTGTTTTATTTATTTTTTTGGGGGGTAAAAAAATTACTTGGGGTCCCCCATTTTTAATATCCAGCACAGGAACAGCAGCAGCTGCGGATTGTAACCCTCAGCTGTCTCCTGTACCTTAGCTGGTTATGAAAAATAGAGGGGATACCACACTTTTTTTTAATTATTTGATTTATTTAAAAAAAAAAAAATGATGTGCTGTCCCATCCAATTTTTTAAAACCAGCCAAGATACAGCAGACAACTGGGGGCTGAAATTATTAGGGTGGGACGGGCCATCCTTATTTGGCCCTTTTCAGCCTAACGATAACAGCCCACAGCCACCACAGAAGTGGCGTATCCATAAGATGCGCCAATTCTGACACTGGACCCAGCTCTTCCCATTGCCCTTGTACGGTGGCAATCAGTATAATAAAGAGTTATTGGCAGCCCAAAGCTGCCACTAAGTCCTAGATAAGTGATGGCAGACGTCTATGAGACCCTAACCCATGATTAATCTGTAAGTGAAGATAAATAAATACAAACCCCCAAATCATTTATTTTGAATAAAATAAAAAACACCCTCTTTCACCACTTTATTAACCCCCAAACACCTCTTCAGGTCTGAAGTAATCCACATGAGGTCCCACGGTGATTCAGCTCTGCTACATCCCTGTCCTGTCACAGCGAGCGTCATAGAGCATGACTGCCAGCTGTGAGTGTAGACAGAGCCACGCGATCAGAATGAAGTCAGGTGAACCCCTGACGTCACAGTTGCAGGCCCCGCAGTATGTGCGTGTGTTGCGGCAGTGACGTCATAGGGTCACCGCTGTGAGGTTCAGGCCACCACTGAAGTGAGCTGTGCGAGCAGCGGTGACATCACTCAGGTAAGTCCTACACCTGCGTCTCACTTCAGTTGCGGCCTGATTTGCGGTCACAGATAGAGCACTCCAGCTGTGCCCACAAATCACTCGAGTGATGTCATCACTGATCGCGCTGCTCACTTCAGTTACTCAGATGAATGGCTTTCATGGGTGTAGGACTCCAGCTGTGGCTGCGGATAACCTGAGTGTCGTCACCACTGACTGTGCAGCTCGCTTCAGTTGCTGCGTGGAGCTCACAGCGGGCAGCCACATTCTATGGCGCTCGCTGTGAGCATCAGATGTAGCAGTGCTGGAAGCATCGTGGGACCTTGTGTGGATTGTGTCAGACCTGCAGGGGTGTTATTGAGGATAATAAAGTGGTGAAAGAGAATGTTTTTTCTGTTGTATTTCAAATAAAGGATTTTTGGAGTGTTTGTGTTTATTTACTTTCACTTACAGATTAATCATGGGGGGTGTCTCATAGATGCCTGCCATGACTAATCTAAAGGGTGCTTTACACGCTGCAACATCGCTAACAATATATCTTCGGGGTCACGGTGTTTGTGATGCACATCCGGCGCCGTTAGCGACATCGAAGCGTCTGACAGCTAGGAGTGACGATCAACGATCGCAAAAATGGCAAAAATCGTTGATCGTTGACACGTCACTCCAAATCATAATGTCGTTGGTGTTTCATTCCGCAGGTTGTTCATCGTTCCTGCGGCACCACACATCGCTGTGTGTGACACCACAGGAATGACGAACATCATCCTACCTGCGTCTATCGGAAAGGAGGAAGGAAGAAGGTGGGCTCATCTCCTCCCCTCCTCTTCTATTGGGCGGACGTTTTGTGAAGCCGCTGTGACGCCGAACGCACCTCCCCCTTGAAGGAGGGATTGTTCGACAGCAACAGCGACGTTGCTGAACAGGTATGTGCGTGTGACGCTGCCGTAGCGATATTGTTCGCTACGGCAGCGATCACCATATGTCGCACGAATGAGGGGGGCGGGTGCTATCGCTCGCGATATTGCTAGCAATGTCGCAGTGTGTAAAGCACCCTTAAGGCTATGTGCGCACTTTCCGTCGTCCTACATGCAGTTGTAAACGCACATTTTAGCCTTAATTGATTTAGCCAAAGTTGCCTTTTTCAGAAATTTAGCACAGAAAACGCATGCGTATTTACCGTGTTTTAGATGCGTTTTTTAGCGCTTTTTCCATGCGTTTCCACAGATGCGTTTTGAACAACAAGACACTGCTAAATAAAGATTAAATAGTCAAACAGAATGAAAAAAGAGAAAAAAAAAGGGACAAATCTATATTAATGTGAAAAATAATGGAAAAAGATATATTTTATAAAATTATAGCGGTAATATACATTTTATCGGTAAAATAGCAATAAATGCATATTATTCTTAAATTTAATTGTCGGATTATGTGTGTGTGTAAAGGGACATATCAAATCATTATTTTGATGTTCAAAAAGCATGCTTTTCGGTAGTCCAAAACTAAAAAGCAGGTAAAACTCAGGAATTTTGATATTTCTTGCTTTTTGCTACTTCTCATTGACTTCAATGTTAACAAAATGTACCACAAATGGCAAAAACAATTGACAGGGTCCAGGCACTCCACAGTCAGTTTCATCACTTTTCTATCCATTTCAGCCTTTTCCTCAGGCCTCCCGACCTCTTTGTTGGGTCCGGCAGAAATATACTCGCATTTACCAGTGACTTGCATTGTACTCGCTATTCGGAACAAATACGCGAGTATTACAAAGTACTCGTTAAAGGGAACTTGTCACCACATTTTTGGCCTATAAGCTGCGGTCATCACCACCGGGCTCTTATAGCATTCTAACATGCTATATATAAGATCCCAGGCCAGGGGTATAACATAAAAATCACTTTTTAATACTTACCTAACAGTCGCCAGGTAGGCCTTATGGGCGTCTCCCCTTTCGGCCATCTTTGTCTTCTCGTTGAAGCCTGTGTGCATGACGCAGCTATGTCATACACACTCGTCGGTCCTGCGCAGGCACACTACAATACTTTGATCTGCCCTGCTCAGGACCTGAATGCCAGCGAGTGTGTATGACGTCGGACCTGTCATGCTTCGCGGCTAGAGAAGGAGAACAAAGATGGCCAAAAGAGGCGGTGCCAGGACCGGACAACGTAGACACCCATAAGGCCCACCGCACGACCATTAGGTAAGTATTATAAAGTGTTTATGTTATACCCCCGGCCTGGGCTCTTATATACAGCATGTTAGAATGCTGTATATAAAACCCGGTGGTGGTGGCCGCAGCTTATAGGCCAAAAAAGTGGTGACAGGTTTCCTTTAAGAGTGTAGTGTTATGAATATTTCGGTACTTGCTCATCTCTAATAAAAATACATACAATACTAATAACATGAATGACAATAAAGATGAAAAATCATTTATTTTTTCTGGATGAAGAGCGAACAATTTTTTATATGTGAGTGAGAACTTAAAGCCCCGTTACATGCAACAACATCGCTAACGAGATATCGCTGGGGTCTCGGAATTCGTGACGCACATCTGGCCTCGTTAGCGACATCATTGCGTGTGACACCTACGAGCGACCGCTAACGATCCCAAATACTCACCAAATCATTGATTGTTGACACGTCGTTTATTTTCTAAATATCGTTTCTCATTCTAGACGCAGGTTGTTCGTCGTTCCTGAGGCAGCACACATCGCTACGTGTGACACCCCGGGAACGATGAACAACACCGTACCTGCGTCCTCCGGCAATGAGGTGGGAGTGACGGTAATGCAGCTGCTCTCCGCCCCTCCGCTTCTATTGGTGGCCCGCTGTGTGACGTCGCTGTGACGCCGCACGAACCTCCCCCTTAAAAAAGAGGTTGTTCGCCGGCCACAGTGACGTCGTTAGGAAGGTATGTGCGTGTGACGCATACTACCGATATTGTTCGCCACGGGCAGCGATTTGCCCGTGATGCACGCACGTTGGGGGCAGGTGTGATCGCTAATGATATCGCTAGCGATATCGTTGTGTGTAAAGCGGCCTTTAGTCTTAGAAATGTATTCAGTTATTGCAGCTGAAATGCAGTTAAAATGGAGGGTAGGTGCACATGTTCAGTATTTGCAGTCAAAACATTTATAGCAAATATCGGAGTGTTGTCAACAAAAATGCTGTGTAAAATATACTTGTTTTAATGCATTTTTTCCTAATAATTTGAATGAATGAATGAAAAAAACTCTGTAAAAACGCTGTCAGAATTACAATGCTGCTGATCTGAAACTGCTTCTGAAACTGAAAAAATAAGCAGCATGTGTATGAGATTTCAGAAATCTTATTTATTTAGATGGCACATTGCAAAAAATATTTTTACCTCACAAGAAGTATGAGGTAAAAACTTGGCCAAACACAACATGTGAGCATACGCTAAATCTGAAAAACCTTGTTTAGGTTTACCAGGACTTTCCAGAGTTTTGTAATTGGTCTGAATGATCACATATATAAGTCATCACTGCTTTAACTGTAACCATAGTACAATAATACTTATAACACAACCCATACATAATGGCAGCATGCAGAAAGAAGAAACACCAATGAAGGGATACAAGCCTATGCCAATCTCAATAAAAATATATTTTACATAATAAAGAATTAAAAAGTTCAATAGAAGCATAAAACTACAAGTGCAAGGAAAAAACAAAGGGGACACCTAACTAACTTCCGGGCAAAACATTTCATGTGAAACGCGCGTCGGGTGCGGTGGGACCTAGCCCTTACGTGTGGCTCTCTGGACTGGTAACAGTGCTCACAATTAGGCACTTGCCTCTTATATTTATACTTATTGCTGCTTTTTCTGACAAATTTGTGTCTGTCATTTATTCACATTTTCTTTTTGGGAGACGTTGATGTAACCATTTATATAAAATTTATATTCGCACATGTAATATTATGCTTCTGAGCTTGCAAGGGGTCCCCCTTATTTTTTCCTTGCCCTTGTGGTAGTTTCATGCTTTTGGGAACTCTTAAATTCATTATTAAATAAAATATAATTTTATTGAGATTGGCATAGACTTGTATCCCTTCATTGGTGTTTTATAACCATAGTACAGGCTTCCATTACCAGCAGATTGCATTTACATTATGATGTTATCTGCCAATAAATAAGAGTTCATTTGCGTTTTCTTCAAAGACTGTTTACCTCACAACATGTTCAATTAAAAATGACAAAGATGGCAAAGCTGGCACATGTCCGCTCGTACATTTCTATCCCTGGTGTCTCAGGCTGAGTAGTTTCGCAGTGTGAATTCTTGGTGACCGAAAAAAAAAACCTGCTGGCGGTCTGCGTGTAATGAGGTCAGGTCTTTTCTGTCAGGGAGAAATTATCTGTAATCTCCAAAGCTGAAGCCGAAGGAATCTATCTTTAATAAGTAAAAGGATTCATTTACCGGCAGCATCCAACAGGAATGGCTCAGCTGTAATATTCATACCACATGCAAGTTATTGGGGTCAGAAGTCATCCCGGGATGGTCTTTTCTAGAAATGATTCTCACAGGCATCAGATACATTTAGAAAGATTTATAAGTTACAGGGGATTTTCACCACTTATACAAATATGGAAATGAAAAAATATATAAAAAATTAACTATGGTGCCCATTAATCAGAACTGTCAATGGTATATGGCCTCCCTGCAAGTGATATGGCCGATATTGAAAGAACTTATATTTATAATGGTATGAATGACGATGATAATAGTTGAAAAATTAGAAAAAGCCCCTACTTCCTTTCTGTCTTGGTGGACTATGGGGCGATGGGGTACCATTATCGGTAATGCATTACCATATTTTTCAAATTATAAAATGCATTTTTCCTCAGAAAATTTTGGGAGGAAAATGAGGGGTGCATTTTACAATCTGAATGTATCTTGCCAGGAGGTAGTGGACAGGGGTAGGAGGAGATAGCGGCAATGCTGCAAGCGCTGTGCTGCTGGGCTGCGGGCGATGTGCTGTGCTGCTGGGGCTGCGGGCAGGGGCCATCTTGAAAATGTCGGTGGTGCGGGGTTCAAATAATGGTGCCCGGAGACGGCGTGTGTGCAGATGGAGCTCTTGTCTCAAGATCTTATCTGCGCACATGCCGCCCTCTGGCCCATTGATCTCCCAGCAGGAAAACGGCGTCCAGAGGTGGTGCATGTGCAGATGAGATCTTGGCTTGTAATTAAGCCGATAGTTCAATCTCACACACACGCGCCGACTCTGGGCGCCATTTCTTTGAAGCCTGTGCTGCTGACAGTTTCTGGATCTTGCCTGCCTCACTCACAGCGCACGCAGCCAGCATCTGGGACACTCGCCGCACCGCCCGCAGCAGCACCCTACTCCACCACCACTGCGTCCTGTGATCCTGCTCCCCCACCGCTGGCACCTCTCCTCAGTAAGACACCACCGGATTGTAAGATGGACCCCGTTTTTTTTCTCTAAATTTGGGGTGCATCTTATAATCCAGTACGTTTTATAAACCTCAAAATACAGCAAATGTCCATGTGCTGATTGCATGCAAAACTGATAATGCAAGTCAATGCGGAAATTCACATGAACGTTTATACATATGGACTGAACATCGGCATGTAAAAATTACAGCATGCGCTATTTTATCCATATTCTGTATCGTCTCCCCCACTATATGTCAATGGTTGCATAAAAAACAGGTCACATATGAGTTATCACCCACATAACGTGTGTTTTCTTACCTATACATTACAATTACAAAGATTAGAAAAACTGTATTTGTCTTTTATGGTTTATTAAATTGTTTATGTAAAAAAAAAAAAACAGATGTTATTCGGAAGCACAAGACAGATATATACTGACAAATGGGCGTAAAAATAGACGCATGCGGAAAAAAGATTTTCTGGACATAAAATGGATAATATATTCATGTGACCTTAGACCGCAGAGATGCCACTGATTAGCAGTATGTCACAGGGTACATGGAGATAGAACAGGGACTCCTAGGCTGGCCCTAAGACTTGTGACCCTGCGCTGTTCCTTATCTCAAAGATAGGTTTGATGGTAACCAGGTTCGAACCCCCAGTGTGACCCTGACTCCTGTCTAGACCCTGATCTTACTCTCCCTCTCCCCTACCCTTGGTGCAGGCCGGAAAACACAAAGACAAAACCCTACAAAACGACACTGACAAAGGTGAATGGAAACTTATACACACAGCACTTAACACACACAGCAGAGACACTATGTGTACTGGTGGATAACGTAAAATAGAAAGAAGTGAAGCACAACAGGATAACGCTCACACCACTCAGAAGCGCAACACAAGTCACCATACACAGGAAAAACACCAAGTCCAAGATCGCTGAAATAAAAACTGAAGCTATCACCAGCACCTCCTGGAAGGAGGCAGTGCCTTAAATAGGGAAGCGACAGCTGCACTTGGCACTTAGCAGTCTGCAGAAATGAACTGAACCAGAACCAACCCTTTTCTACCTGAACAATTCAGAAGCCTCAGGTTGCTTGTCAGACTCAGTAATGTGAACAGTCTGATGACATTGTACCAGCAGGTGTATGCAGAGCCGAACATCACATAACACAGTAGTAGTATGAGCAATTTTTAGTAACGGTCATTGACAGGTTTACATTACCCATAATTCCCACAGTGAATGTAAAACCGCATAGAAGGAAGACATCACATGCTATTTTTATGTTCTAAATTAATACTTTATAGTGAAATGTATTCTTTAATTCTGATCTGTTTTTTTTTTAATTTAAAATAGAAAATAGAATTTGAAAAAACTATAATTATGGGGTAATTTAGAGATAAGGAAGATATAATAATAATATTTATTCATTTATATAGCGCTATAAATTCCACAGCGCTTTACATACATTGGCAACACTGTCCCCTTTGGGGCTCACAATCTAGAGTCCCTAACTGTATGTCTTTGGGGTGTGGGAGGAAACCGGAGAACCCAGAGGAAACCCACCCAAACACGGGGAGAACATACAAACTCCTTGCAGATGTTGTCCTTGGTGGGATTTGAACCAGGACCCGAGCGCTGCAAGATTGCAGTGCTAACCACTGCGCTACCATGCCGCCCACAGAATGTAAACAATAAGATAATGAAAAGTGGTCCCGTGATGGGAAACTCAGTGATCCAATCAGCTGCAATCTTTGAAGAAATCTGACTGTTCAGTTTACCTGCAGTGCCTCTACAGGGCAAATGATGCATTACACAATGCCTATTTAAATCAATGTGTGGTTGGTTTGAACAGCTCCTCCAGAGTGAGAGACGCTCTTTATAATTGTTCAGTCCAATAGCCAAGAAATGAGTGTTCTAAACGTTGCTCTGTTTAATCAGAATTCCCTAACATGGTTTCGGAAAATGGCTTTTCTAATATGGACATTCCTTTAATTCTGCATTGAGTCATTGTTCAGCTAAATGAAAATGTCACCTTGAGATTAATAAAATTTTGCGTATTTGCACCCATCCATAGCTACAGTGACATCCTAAATATGTGATATCATTTGCCTTTCACATACCATCATTCTTATATGTCTGCGCTTTCTTCCATCTCTTCCTCCTGCATGTAGAAGAATTTGGCCGGAATCCATGCACATTTATCAATGTTATTCCACCCCAAAAAAAAAACAAGTTCACATATTTTATTAACATTATGTGGTATAGAAAAACTCAAGTGGATGTGTGTATGATATACCAATATATGGGTTGGAACAATTTCAGGAAATGGGCTTTAATGATTTTGGGTCTGGTAACAATAGCTGTATACAAAGTACAGAAGATCAATGTTCCTCTAAACCAGAATGAAGCAAAATATTATGTGACAGCCAGGAATGGATGTGATGAGGGAAGATGAGATTTCAACATGGGAATGGAGGTTAGAACCTGATTATTTTTGTAATCTGGCAAAGGACAAGCCTTTGGGCTCGTGCGCACATTGCGTAAATTCATGCATTTACGATCGTATTGCACTGCAGCGTAAATGCATGCGTCCTGCGTCCCCAGCACAGTCTATGTAGATTGTGCGTAATCCATCTGCACGTTGCTTTCTTGAACGCAGCGATTTGGATGCCAAAATTTTTACCCAAATCCGTGCGTTCAAAAAGCAGCGTGTCAATTATTCCATGCGCTTTGGATGAAGCTCCCACTCTGTCTATGGCCTCTTTCACACGTCCCTGAAAAACATGCACATTTTTCACGGACATGTCAGAGGTTCGTATTGCCCTCGGTGTGCTGTGTACATGGCCTACGTGTGTTCTCCGTGTGTTATCCGTGATAACACACGGAGAACGGGAACTTTCTACTCACCTGTCCCTGGCGTTGCTGTCCGTGGTGCTGAACTTCGGTCTCCGGTCCTGCCGACTCCCCGCTGCTGCTGCTGCTTCCGGCCACAGTGAAGTGAATATTCAATTAGAATAATGAGCGGTGGTCGGCAGCAAGTGACAGCAGCGGCAGAGACAGGAGTGCTGGAGAAGGTGAGTAATGTTTTGTTTTTTTTCTCGTTGACACATGTCTTTTCTCAGGTGGGTGTCACATGGAACACATCCATGTGGTCCATGTGTGTTACGTGTGACAAGTTTGCATTCTGTGTGACACCCATGATGCCGGAGAAAAACAGACATGTCGTGTGAGAAACACACGGACACACGTAAGTACGGAATGGACACACTTTCCGTTCGAAAATACTTACGTGTGTCCAAAACATTAGGAATACCTAGGTCCACGTGTGTATGTGTCTCCGGTACGTGAGAAAACTGCCAAACACATACCGGAGGCACGTACGTGTGAAAGAGGCCTATGGGAGAGACAGCATCCCGAGCGCATGAAATCGGGATTTATTCTGCTGAAACACTGCATCCATTACGCACATGTCTTGTCAAATCGCTGCAGAAAATTCAGCATTTACGTGCGAACGTAGCCTTAAACTAGATTCATCTACGTAAAACCTTTGCTGTTACACCTGGAGAGAGGACGGTAGAAGGGATGCTCCACTATGTTCAAAATAATTTAAATATTTTGTGAATTGAGTGTTCGCACAGATCTCAGACCTCCGCCTGTCCCTCTCCCCAGCTATCATTACCCACATAACTAAAATATTTAACTTATGAAGGTCACTCTTCAATCCAGGTCTATGAGAACCTCATTCTGGTCTCATTCCAATTAAAACTCCGGAAGGTGAGTATAAGGTGGGCTTTGCACGTTGCGACATCGCAAGCCGATGCTGCGATGTCGCACGCGATAGTCCCCACCCCCGTCGCAGCAGTGATATCTTGTGATTCCTGGCGTAGCGAACACTATCGCTACGCCAGCTTCACATGCACTCACCTGACCTGCGACGTCGCTCTGGCCGGCGTCCCGCCTCCTTCCTAAGGGGACGGGTCGTACAACGTCAAAGCGACGTCACACGGCAGGCAGCCAATCAAAGCGGAGGGGCGGAGATGAGCAGGAAGTAAACATCCCGCCCACCTTCTTCCTTCCGTATAGCCGCCGGCGGCAGGTAAGGTGATGTTCCTCGCTCCTGCGGCTTCATAAACAGCGATGTGTGCTGCCGCAGGAACGAGGAACAACATCGTACCTGTCGTGGCAGCATAATTTTGAAAAAGTCGGAGCCTACACCGATGATACGATAACGATGCTTTTGCGCTCGTTAATCGTATCATTTAGGATTTACACACTACGATATCAAAAGTGACGCCGGATGTGCGGCACTTTCGATTTGACCCCACCGACATCGCACGTGCGATGTTGCAACGTGCAAAGCCGCCCTAAGACTAGGGGAAGAGATCTTAGGGTAAAATCACCACTCCAGTGCTGAAAGACAGAAATGCTGGAGTGGTGCTTTCAAGAGAACCTGACATCATATTAATGCTGCCCATTAAATGGTTAGCATGTATTAGACACTGGCTATATGATTTCAGCGACATAAGTTTGGGTCTGGAATGCATTTCAGAGAAAAGCATATGAGAATGAGCATCACAGGAGACTAGCCAGACAGATGGGTCCCTAGCATCTTTTCCTCACCCGCTGCCTGGAGTTCCAGATCTCTCTCTGCATGTGTATATAGTGACACTGCAGCATTTGGTCAAACATACCTGGTGAGACCATACAGCTAGTGCCTGATATATGCTGCCCGTAGATCATGTATTTGCTGTCAGGTTCCCTTTACTTACAAACCAGTCTCTAAATACTCCCTTGTGCCGCCCCAGCAGCGGATAGAACCGCTCGGATCTGGAGGTAGTGTCCGTTCGTGGCTCGAGGGTCTCTGGACCCGGGGGCTTAGGGGCCACACTCTAAAGTAAAAGGGGGATATTTACAAGGGAGTTATAGTTCGTGACACCACCCATGGTGTGCGGTAATTGGGGCTACCGCCGCTGCCATTGGGAGTACCCGGGGTGATGGAGTGGGGCAACAAGGTGTCGTTGCCCTCATAATGTTATTAGGTGCCGTTGTGTCGCTCGCTGCCACGGCTGTCGCCCCAGGGACACCGCTCCACCTCCAGGGATGCCGCAGGGACTGCTATTTGGGATCTTCTCTGGCAACAGGTATGTCAGGTTATTTATACCTGGATCGTGACGCCACTCTTGGTTTGCGGTCAGGGTAATGGGTGACTGCCACTGCAGCTTTAACAAGCGTCTGGGGCTGATGGAATCTGCAGTCGGGTGGTGTGGCCTCCCAAGAGTGAGGCTGGCCCCAGGGGCTCGGGTGTATGCATGTAGAACAACACATTGCAGAATAAGTCAGTCTCAGTCCAAAGTGTCTTGCAACTGTTTTTTACTCACTTTCAAATGCTTCAAGTGGTACCCGGGCGATGCTGAGATACACCAAGAGAGAACCAGGTATCCTTCAGGCTGATATAAGGGTAACCGTCAACTTGCTTTCCTAGCACTTCTTGTTTCAGACAACCCTTGACTTAAAGTACCGTGGGATTCATCCAGGGAAGTCGCAACTGCCTTATCTCCCCTTTCTGGCCCGTTTGCTGGCAGCGTGGACCAAGGAAGATGGCTCCAGGCTTGATCCTCCTTATGGGCCCCCTCATTGCTGCTGATGCTCGGCCTCTGTGTTGGTTGGTGTGGACTTGTTGTCCACCCCACCGGCAGGTTTAGCAGACCACTAAATGGATGTCTGGCTCTAGAGACCTGTTCCCCGTTTGTGCCTGGTTACCAGGAGTCCCCGTACTCAACTGCCTGTCCTCTCTCTTCAGGTGTGTTTCAGGCTGACTGTGTGGCAACCGTTCTCCCCCGCTAACGGCTACTTCACAAGCATGGTCTTACTGCTCGCTCCTTCTCCCTGCGCACCCCGCTTCAGACTTAGCTTGCTCCTCTCCTACTCCTTTTCTGACTGCTACTGCCACCTTAGCTTCCAGCCCCTCCCCAGCACCCCTAGTTGAGATGTGGAGGTACGCCCCCTCTTGGGTCTGCCCAAGGGTCCCCTCTAGTGTGTGGGAGACCTGGTCACTATGTGTCTGTGCGTACACACCCTATTCCAGCCTTTTGGATTACCTGTTTGCACTCATCCAGCATGGGTGCAGTACTCAGTGGCGCCTGACCAGGTCAGGGGCACCACATTCTCCCTTGGTTATCAACAGCACGTCCTCGGGCTGCAAAGACAATAAAACTTTTCTTTAATACAACTTTTCCCACACAGGGGAGGCATTCCCATAAAAACATCATACCAGGTACCATTCTTCACCTCCCACCACCCACAAGTCCTGAACCCACCCAAGAACCTCCAGAAGCGAGGTCACCGGTCCCTTTGGTGACCAGGTCTGGGCCAGCTCTATTCCAGACCTTTCCTCCAATCTTCCTCTCCTGAGGATGGTGGTTTAAGTTAGGCCTCATAAACAGGCGTACCAGCTTCCATGTGTTGGAGAGCCAGGCCCCATAAACAGGCGTGTTCCCTGGTGGTGCAGAGCCAGGCCCCATAAACAGGCGTGCTCTGAGGTTGGTACCACTGGGGTAACTTTTTACAATGCGAGAGTTTGTGGCTATAGCCAGTTCATAGCCTGTGGTCCATTTTTAAAAGTGCACGTAAACTTGGTGCTAAAACAAGGAAAAACTTAAAAGTTCACACAAAAGTTCTTGTGGGCACATTTTCTTAAACTTTTAAATGTTGCTTAACTGGTAACAAACATTCTCTGAAAACTCTTTTCACTGTCTGTTGGCTAAAGAGTTTAAACAGACTTCCTTCCCCCAGAACCGGTGCTTAGCGCTTCAGTGCACTGTTCTTTGGAGGTTGTGTCTTGTGCATCCCCTGGTGGTGATAAGTCTGGGGACCTGGTAGAAGCAGTGGGGGTGGAGTCTGAGTGCTCTAAGGTTTCCCTTGGATATTGAACCACGTCCAAGGCAAACCAACCTCTCTCCCCCATATGCCTGGTGTACTCTACCACATCCCCCATGTAGAGATCGCAATCAGGATGACCCCCACTGTAGGTGGGACTGTACATCTCTTCTAGAGATGAAGATGCCTTCTTTAACCTCTGCCTCTACAATAAACCCATACCCCGTGCGGCAGTTAAATTCTTCTACTACCCCACTGTGGAGGGGACCTCTGGCCTGGTGTCTGGCCCGCCGCAGGGACTGTTTCTCATGCAGGTCCCTTGCCTCCACTTGCTCTTTCTCTGGGGTGGGCCTCTCGAGGGGGTGTCTGGATCTCACACGTCGCTGTCCTCTGCGGGCTGGTCGCTGCATCACCATCACTTGGTCATCAGCCTTCTCCCAGGTCACATACATGCCAGGGTTATAGGCAATCAGGTCTTCCTCCTCAGCAGGGGGTGCTGCAATCTCCTCCGGTCGTTGGGGGAACGACAGCTCGACCTCCAGGCCTCCCTTTCTTTTTAAGGGTGCTGCGACCTCCTCTTGTCGGTTGGGGAATAACATCGAAGGTGGCTGAATCTCGTCTCCTTCCCTGGCGGAGGGTGCTGCGACCTCTTCCGGTCGTCGGGGGAACGGCAGCGTGACCTCCAGGCCTCCCTTTCTCTTTAAGGGTGCTGTGTCCTCCTCCGATCGCTTTGGCAGCAGCTCTGGGGACGAGCCTCTAGCAGCCCGCCCGGGTGATGGATCCCTCTCCAGCGGAGAGGGTGTTGGGACCTCTTCAGGTTGGGATGGCAGCTTAGGAACCAGGTACATGTCTAGCAGGTGTGCGGAGAACCGAGCCTCCAGTCCTCTCCTTAGCCGAGCCATTTCCTTGTCTGCTTCATGCCGGAGCACAGGTACGGGACTCCCAGTCCACGACTGGGGCGCTGTGACCACCTCTGGTCAGGCAACTGGAACAGGAGACGTTGCGGCCTTTTCTGTTCTGGAGAAGAGGCGTTGCGGCCTTGTCTGGTCTGGCCGGGACAAGAGGCGTTTCGGCCTGGTCTGGACTGGTCAGGACAAGAGGCATTGCGGCCTGGTCGGGTCTGGCCGTGGATGTCGCTTCTGGTGCATCGGGGATCGCACTGGACGTCGCATCAGACGTCGCATCGGGCATCACATCAGGCATCGCACCGGACATCGCATCGGGCATCGCATCAAGCATCGCAGAGGGCGTCGCATCAGGCATCGCATCGGCCTCTGGTGACAACGCTGGTGGGGTCAGCATAAACGGTCGGGCGGGGCAGTGGGGTACTCACCCAGGGTTGGGATGGAGATCTCCCGCAGCAGGGTCGCTATCGCCGGTGATGACTCTAGGTGGGCGTGGGCGGTACCTCCACGCGGGCCTCGCTGCACCGACAACCACAGGTTTCTCATTGCCGATACCATCTCCTTTTTCCAAGCGGCTATCTCTCGCCTGCTCCGTTCCTCTCTTCTGTCGGCAATTCTTCCTACTGCTGCCTCCACCTCAGCAGCAGTCATGGGCTTCGTCCATCCCAGCTCCTCACGGTTGCTTCCCGCTGACGCCATCTTGCCTCGCTCACGGCTCAACAGGTTCTGTCCCCACACCTTGCTCAGTTTCGTTTCTTCCACAGGACTCGGACGTCCCTGCAGTCCAGGGACAAATCCTCCCCCATCTTCTCCTCTCGCGGGGCCAGAGTGCTCCAGGGGTTTCTGAGCCAGCCACACCTCTTCGTGGGCGGTATTTCCTCTTTGTGGGCGGTATTTCTCTTCTGCGCGGGCTGCAGTCTTCAAATTCGCGCTCTTTTGCAGTGTCAATATGGCGGCGGTCCAAATTTTCTGATCGGACCGCTAAGGCGCACTGTTACCTGTCTCAACAAGTCTAGTCCTTATGTTCGTGACGCCAGGAATGTGTCGCCCGCTGCCCCAGGGACACCGCTCCACCTCCAGGGATGCCGCAGGGACTGCTCTTTGGGATCTTCTCTGGCGACAGGTATGTCAGGTTATTTACAGCTGTATCGTGACGCCACTCTCGGTTTGCGGTCAGGGTTATGGGTGACCGCCACTGCAGCTTTAACGAGCGTCTAGAGCTGATGGAATCTGCAGTCGGGTGGTGTGGCCTCCCTAGAGTGAGGCTGGCCCCAGGAGCTCGGGTGTGTGCGTGTAGAACAACAGGTCACAGAATAAGTCAGTCTCAGTCCAAAGTGTCTTGCAACTGTTTTTTACTCACTTTAAAATGCTTCAAGTGGTACCCGGGCGATGCTAAGATACACCAAGAGAGAACCAGGTATCCTTCAGGCTGATATAAGGGTAACCGTCAACTCGCCTTCCTAGCACTTCTTGTTTCAGACAACCCCTGACTTAAAGTACCGTGGGATTCATCCACGGAAGTCACAACTGCCTTTTCTCCCCTTTCTGGCCAGTTTGCTGGCAGCGTGGACGAAGGAAGATGGCTCCAGGCTCGATCCTCCTTATGGGCCCCCTCATTGCTGCTGATGCTCAGTCTCTGTGTTGGTTGGTGTAGGACTTGTTGTCCACCCCACCGGCAGCTTTAGCAGACCATTAAATGGATGTCTGGCTCTGGGGACCTGTTCCCATTCGTGCCTGGTTACCAGGAGTCCCCGTGCTCAACTGCCTGTCCTCTCTCTTCAGGTGTGTTTCAGGCTGACTGTGTGGCAACCGTTCTCCCCCGCTAACGGCTACTTCACAAGCAGGGTCTGACTGCTCGCTCCTTCTCCCTGCGCTCCCGCTTCAGACTCAGCTTGCTCCTGTCCTACTCCTTTTCTGACTGCTACTGCCACCTTAGCTTCCATCCCCTCCCCAGCACCCCTAGCTGAGATGTGGAGGTACGCCCCCTCTTGGGTCTGCCCAAGGGTCCCCTCTAGTGTGTGGGAGACCTGGTCACTATGCGTCTGTGCGTACACACCCTATTCCAGCCTTTTAGATTACCTGTTTGCACTCACCCAGCATGGGTGCAGTACTCAGTGGCGCCTGACCAGGTCAGGGGCGGCATATTGTGAAGGGGAAATCACTCAGGTACTCACTCAGCCAATAAGCAGATGCTGATAACTGGGTAAACCAAGTCTCTGGGTGCCACTGCCTCTCGAAAGGGAGCTCGTCTGGGTCCCGTCCCCTGCAGTGCTAGCTGGTGATCCGTGACCTGCCTCCTGGCACAAAATTTTAATTCACCGTAGTGGCCCAGTAGTCTAGAACCTGCTGGGCCCCGCTCGGCACTATGGCTAAGTCTGGGAGCCTGCTCTCAGGGCTCACGCTTGGGATTTTAGTGGGCTGCTTGTATGGAAGCCCCTATCCCCATCATTGCACTAGTGCCCCGATTCTGGAGCAAGTGGGAACAGTCCATAAAGGCTTCGTTCTCTGCAGGTTAATTGCCGGGTTGCCTGAAGCTTCTCCCCGACCTAGGGTCCCTATACCCCGCCGTACCTTTGGTCCAAGACCGGTGATAGGACCAGGCTTCTGACCGTTCTCTTTAACAGGTCCAGGCACCTTGCCTCAATCCCCTGCGACCGGGGGTCCGACTCCTCTAGGTCCAGACCACCGTCTGCAACCTAGATAGCTTCTCCTGGGAGCCACTACTCCCAACCTCCTCCACTTCACTACTCCTCTACACAACTCCTCTACACTCCTCACCTCCCCATTTTCCTGACCCCTAGGTGGGCGACTCTATTCCACTCAAGCCGCCCACTGGTGTGTCTGGGGGGTATGGTGCAGGGTGTATCTCAGATTTAATTTGCTGTTGGAGGCAGCACTGTAAGATGGGGACCAAGAACCATGAGGGATTGGAATACTGCACTAAAGAGAGAGTGCAGTACCCTGTGACGACTTGATAGTCCAAGGGTGTCACACCCTCATCTCTATACTACTGGAATGCTTGTGCTACTCTCATATAATCAGGTATATTTCTAACATCTCTCCTCTTAACCCTTCACAATCTGCTTCTGAACTCTACTTACTACTAAAATTGCTCGTATAAAAGTCTTTAAAGGAGTGGTACAAAGACTAAATACATTTTCAACCGAATCCCTATGTATTTATACAGGTAATCAAAACTAATTTCTAATAATAGTTGCAACTCATGATACATGACTTCAGCCATCCTCCTTTCAATACAGTGCTGTCGTCCTATCCTCTCTGTAGAAAAGCACATCCAAGCTATGATATTTTTACCCCCATGTTTCACAGTTGGGATGGTGTTCCCTTGGTTGTACTGATCCTTCTTCTTCCTCCAAACACAGCGAGCAGAGTTAATACAAAAAAGTTTTATTTTGGTCTCCCCTTCTCCCATGCTTCCTCTGGATCATCCAGATGGCCATTGGTGAACGTCAAATAGGCTCAGGCATGTGCTGACATAAGCAGGGGGACCTCGTTGGCCCTGCCGGATTTTGATGCATTGCTTTTAATGTCTTACTAACAGTAATCTTTGAGACTGTGGTCCTAGCTCTCTTCAGGTCATTGATCAGGTCTTCCTGTTTAGTTCTGGGCTGATTTTTGACCTTTCTCAGAATCATTCTTACCCCTTCAGGCAAGATCTTGCATCGAGCCCCAAACTGAGTAACATTGACAATCATCTTATGTTTTGTCCACTTTCTAATGATTGCATCAACAGTTGTTGCCTTCTCACCAAGCTGCTTGCCTATTGTCCTGTAGCCCATTCCAGCCTTGTGCAGGTCTACAATTTTCTCCCTGGTGTCCATAGAGACATCTGTTTGATCTTTGGCATGTTGGAGAGGTTGGAGTGTGATAGATTGAGTGTGTGGACAGATGTCTTTTATACAGGTAATGAGTTCAAACAGGTGCACTTAATACAGGTAATGAGCGCAGAGTAGGAGCTTCTTAAAGAAAAAATAACAGGTCTGTGAAAGCTGGAATTCTTGCCAGTTGGTAGGTGATCGAACACTTATTTCATTCAATAAAATGAAAATTAATTATTTAAAAATGTGATTTTCTGGATTTTTAGGGGGATTCTGTCTATCACAGTTGAAGTGTAAGTATGATAAAAATTACAGACCTCTCCATCCTTTGTAGGGGGGGAAATTTGAAAAATCAGCAGTGTATCAAATACTTACTATCCCCCTGTATACAGGTACACATATTGATATTGTATTGCTTTCTTTTTTTAACATTATTGTACAGATTTTGCACCCTTAAAATATATTTTCAGGCTTTGCAAGTACTGCTTTGCATATATTTTGTGCTATTATCATTAGTTACTGTTAGTCATGTCTGATGCTCATGTCTCAAAAACACACTTGAGTATTTCAGCACCTTGGACAGCTCAGCTGGTTTGTATGTCGCAGTATGGGATTTATTTATTGCAAGTAGCCTCTTCAGACTAAGGGGTGCTTCACACACAGCGAGCTCACTGCCGAGATCGCTGCTGAGTCACGTTTTTTGTGACGCAGCAGTGACCTCATTAGCGATCTCGCTGTGTGTGACACTGAGCAGCGATCTGGCCCCTGCTGCGAGATCGCTGCTCGTTACACACAGTGCTGATTCGTTTTCTTCAAAGGCGCTCTCCCACTGTGACACACAGATCGCTGTGTGTGACAGCGAGAGAGCGACGAAATGAAGCGAGCAGGGAGCAGGAGCCAGCATCTGGCAGCTGCGGTAAGCTGTAACCAAGATAAACATCGGGTAACCAAGGTGGTTACCCGATATTTACCTTAGTTACCAGCCTCCGCAGCTCTCACGCTGCCTGTGCTGCCGGCTCCGGCTCTCTGCACATGTAGCTGCATTACACATCGGGTTAATTAACCCGATGTGTACTGTAGCTAGGAGAGCAAAGCTAAGCGGTGTGCGCTGGTAACTAATGTAAACATCGGATAACCATACCCGATGTTTACCTTAGTTACCAGTGTCCGCAGCTTCCAGACGCCGGCTCCGTGCAAGCGCAGCGTCCCTTGCACGTCGCTGCTGGCTGGGGGCTGTTCACTGGTCGCTGGTGAGATCTGCCTGTTTGACAGCTCACCAGCAACCATATAGCGATGCAGCAGCGATCCTGACCAGGTCAGATCGCTGGTCGGATCGCTGCTGCATCGCTAAATGTGAAGGTACCCTAAAAGGCACAACTTTACTGCCAAAACCTTGATGTTATAATCCCAAAAGTCAATATTGACCCTTTAACGAGCCTTGCCACATGACTTAAGGCCACGTCACACTATGCAACATCGCTGCTAAGGAACAACTTTTGTGACGTAGCAGCGATGTTGCTAGCGATGTTGCTGTGTGTGACATCCAGCAACAACCCGGCCCCTGCTGTGAGGTCGTTGGTTGTTGCTGAATGTCCTGGACCATTTTTTAGTTGTTGCTCTCCCGCTGTGAAGCACAGATCGCTGTGTGTGACAGCGAGACAGCAACAACTAAATGTGCAGGCAGCAGGAGCCGGCTTCTGCGAACGCTGGTAACCACGGTAAACATTGGGTAACCAAGAAGCCCTTACCTTGGTTACCCGATATTTACCTTCGTTACCAGCGTCCGCCCCTCTCAGCTGTCAGTGCCGGCTCCCTGTTCTCTGCACACGTAGCCACAGTACACATCGGGTAATTAACCCGTATACACAAGTATACACAAAGGTATACACAATATGTGCTCAGGAGAAAATAAAGAACAGGGAAGAAATAATCAGACAACGACGATATGTCCACAACACACCAAAAAACGCACAGAACATATCCTGCAACTGGAACACCAGAGCATCGGTGTCACAACAAGTTGTAATTGTGGTGGAAGGATCAAATCCACCATCTTAAAAAGGGCAGGGAGTAGCAGTGATAGGTCTCTCACAACATGTCACTCCAGAGACAATCACCGGGCTAGCAGAACTTAACTCATCCAAGCCTGAATCAAAGAGAACACAGGCTCGAGCCTGTTTGAGAGACTCAAAAGCCTAACAAAAGACCTAGAGTGTAGTGTCAGACTCTGCTGTGTGAACAGAGTCAGATGTCACCCTGACACTCGGTGAGTTCTGTGCTGAACCCCGTGTGACAGATAGAACTATCCATACAGACTCAAGGTCAACCATGTTACTTCTCTCCTGGAGCTTCTGTGGTTAATATGCTGAGATAGTAGTGTGAATTTTGGCCATGAATTCATATGAAAGACTTGCAGTGGATTTTCTGAGCGCATATAGCACAGAACTAAACCAGTACAATGTAAGCCAATGGGTTTTAAAACCCTACTCACATTTTAGGGGGAAAAAAAAATCAGAGCATGCTTTGTGCATAGTAAGGGTCTAAATTTTGCAGGACATGCTGAGAGTTGTAGTTTGTAAGCCACAGGTAGCGCAGCACTGCTTAAAATTCAGTGCACGCTGTGGTTATCGGTTCACATTGCACTAAAGCTTCATTTATTCCTTAGTTAAATTGTTTTCTTTCTCAAATATCCTTAGCTTTCTTATCTTCATTTAGAAAATAAGAAAACATGAGATAAAAGACCTTTCAGATAACATCCATTATAATCCTAATGTGAAATGTTACTATCAAGAGACAGCATCTCAGAATCGAGGATTGTTCTAGTATTGGGTCATTAATAAAATAACCCCAAACATGAACTACAAATGACTTTTACATCTGTATATAATAACACAAGTATCCGCTTCAGTATATACAAAATGAATCATTGTATCACAAGTATATAAATAGAGAAAAGATACCGTAGATAGATAGATAGATAGATATAGATACAGAGACAGACAAACAGACAGACAGACAGACAGATAGATAGATAGATAGATAGATATATGATAGATAGATTCAATAAAAAAAATTCCCTCCACACAATGAAGGTGTAAGCTTAACTGACTGCAGTATATACAATACATACCAAAGAGTACAGTAGCACGCTGTGTATAGTAGAAGTAGACAACAAAAACTACCGTAGCTCAGTGTGATAGTCGGTTTGAACTGCAGTCTGGCGCACGTATAGTCATTCCCTTTTAGCTGCATTTCATTCATGATACATTATATTTCTTCCCCTGTTTTTTTTTGTTTTTTTTTCTATTGATAAAGAATATTTTTGGATCCTTGCAGGTAGTGTAGAGTCGTCTACTTAGGCCTCGGATTGCTGAGTTCTATCTATTTCTATCTATTGTTTTTATTGAACATTGTTTTTATGTAGTCTTTTTTGGCTTATGCGGGCGTCACACGAGACGATCTATCGTGCGATCTCACAAGCGCTCGTACCCGCCCCCGTCGTTTGTGCGTCACGGGCAATTAGTTGCCCGTGCCGCACAAAGTCGTGAACCCCCATCACACGTACTTACCTCCCGGACGACCTCGCTGTGGGCGGCGAACATCCTCTTCCTGAAGGGGGAGAGACCTTCGGCGTCACAGCGACGTCACACTGCGGCCGGCCAATAGAAGCGGAGGGGCGGAAATGAGCGGGACTTAAACATCCCACCCACCTCCTTCCTTCCTCATTGCCGGAGGATGCAGGTAAGCTGTGTTCGTCGTTCTCGGGGTGTCACACGGAGCGATGTGTGCTGCCTCGGGAATGATGAACAACCAGAGCACAGAAGGAGAAACGACTGTTTGAAAATGAACGACGTGTCAATGAGCAACGATAAGGTGAGTATTTTTGCTCGTTCACAGTCGTTCCGAGGTGTCACACGGTACGATATGTCTAACGATGCCAGATGTGCGTCACTAACGACGTGACCCCGACGATATATCGCCCGATATATCGTACCATGTGACGCCAACATTAGTTTCAATATCCACTGTTTAGCACATGACATCTCATTATACAGTAACAAACAAAGGGGTAACAATTAGTGTCCGGTGAACATGCTCGGCACTGCTCTGTACTTGATCGAGTATCCTGGTACTCAGACGCCATACTCGAGCCCCCGTCCCAGCTGATTTTTAGCCACTAAACATGAGGGGATTGCCTGACAATTACGGTAATGCTATAGCCATATATTGGCTACTGACAATTTTACTGGGATTAGCTGGCCTCATAGCGTCATCGGGTCTTTATAATACCCTGTGATGCCATGATTGGCATACTGGCTTGAAAATAATGTACGGAGAGAGAGAAGGAACAGTGTATTATAGCTTCACAGTGCTGGTGCAACATTAAACCAACAGTCTTTTTCAGGGCTAATTAAAATAGTCTACTCTATATTAATATCACTCTTAGCTGTAATTACTGTTAGTTTCTGGAATTGGGATAGTGTATTAAAGGCATTTAGGCAGGGTTAATTGCCTTACAGACCTTGATGTCATGAACAACCAACAGTCTTTTTCAGGGATAATTTACATACATTCTATTGCAGGGATGGTGCGGGACACCACTGCTGAAATCAGAACAGTGCCCACAGATTGTGGGATGGATGGCTTGTAATGCTTCCAGCCTTTTTAGCAACACCACTCTTCCTTCTACACGGTCCAATCTGACTACTCAAAAATCTGTACCACATATTCCTCACCCTGATCCTTTTTGCTCCCAACATGGTGAGGAGACAAGTGAGCCCACACATGGAGTCTCCAAAGAGCTCTAATATCTAGATGTTAGATATATCTAGATCTAATAATTAGATGTTAGGGAGTGCAGGGATAAGCCTCAGGTGACTGTTAGGACATGACCCCGCTCTTTTCTTCTAGCTCTAGTGCCATCCATTGTACTATTTCCCTGGTGTACCCTTTGTGTTGCATTGCTCACTGAGGGTGCACCCGTTCCCTGCGTAACATTTTAGCCTGCCCAAATTTTTCCCAGGACTCTAATATGAATCCATTCAGTTGTGGCTCTTGCACAACAGATGCAGGGTTCATCTCTGAAAGTGACAGATCTGCAATCACAGTTTGTAGAGCAGCTGCAGCAGATTGCTGGAACAATGCCAATAAAGATTGGTGAAGAAATAATAAAAAAAAAAAAAGGTCTGATGTCATTTCCTTCTTCAATATGTTCTTCATTCTCCACTAGTGTATGCAGGAGAACAGACAGCTGCAGAACTACAAGACTCAGCATACTCCATCCACTTTTGTTTATGCAGGAGAGCAGACAGCAGCTGCAGAACTACAAGGCTCAGCATCCTCCATCCAGGACTGTATGCAGGAGTTTTTTGCCCAAAAAAAATGACGTGTGCTTCGCCATATTTTTCTATGCTATCCAGGTACAGCAGGCAAGTACGGACAGCCCCCATCCCCCAGCTGCCTAGTTGTACCCGGCTGAGAAACAAAAATATAGGGAAGCCCTTTTTTTTAATTATTTCATGAATTTCATGAAATAATTAAAACAAAAAAATGACGTGCGCTTCGCTCAAGTTTTGTGTCCAGCCAGGTACAACTAGGCATCTGGGGATTGGAATCCGCAGCGCAGGGTGCCCAAGCTTTCTGGGCCACCCCTGCTGAGAAGTGCAGTCCGCAGCCACCCCAGAAAATGATGCTTTCATAGAAGTGCCAATTTCTGGCTCTGTATCCAACTCTTCCAGCTGCCCTGATGCCGGGTGGCTCGCTGGGTAATAATGGGGTTAGGGCTAGCTGTATATTATCAACTGGCCCTAAGCCCAAAATTCATGGTCCTATACCAATATTAGACATGGCCACCATGAATTTCTAATAAAGATAAAAAAAAAACACAACACACAGAAAAATATTTTTATTAGAAATAAAACACAACACAATTAGTAACTCCATCTTTATTGAAATAAAGAACCCCCCCCTCCGCAGTAGTCCTGGGTCAAGGGTCCTGCGCCATCCAATCCAGATCCAATATCATCTGATCGGTTTGCTGGAAAAAAGGCAAAGCGATCAGATGATGTGTCAGGTTCAAGGACGTGAATCACATCACACATCAGCTGATTGTATAGACGGCATTTATACAATCAGCTAATGCATCAGTGCAAAAAAAAAAAAAAACTACACACGTCTGTGCTGACTCCCGTTCGATCGCTGCAGGAGTCGGCAGGAATCAGTGATGCGGTCTCCTGATGGCATCAGCTGATAGTTTAAGCCAGTAGGGTGGTAAAAAGCCGGCCTCACCGCTGGACTCAAACTGTCAGCTGATTCGAGCAGAGGTGGCGGTACCGGGAAGAGGAGCTGGGAGCGGACATGTAGCGGGAGTCTGCAGGCAGGTGAGTATGAGATTTTTTTTTTCTACTGTCCACTTTTGATTTTGCAGCTGCTTCCACCTCCCGCCCGGCCATGGTGCAGGACGGGAGCGGACATGGCACCGGACGGTAGGTGGAAGCAGCGGTGGCGATACCGGGAGGATTCACGCCGCTGTATTTACCAAGGAATCCTCTTCCTGTACACGTCACTGTACTGCCCACCCCTTGCGTTTATAGCTGCGTTTTTAGCAATGCACTAAACGCAGCTATATTTGCAATTTGTATTTTTCATTGCGTTTTTAAACATCTCATTGAACTCATGGGGTGGAAAACGCTGTGAAAAATGCAAAAATAATTGACATGCTGCGTTTTTGTGGGCACCACAAAAATGCAGCTGTAAAAAAACGCTGTGTGCAGACAGCAAAAATGAAAACTCATAGACTTTGCTAGGGAAGCAAAGTCATGCAGTTTTCTGAACAAAACCGCACAAAAAAAATGCGCAAAAACGCATTGTGCGCACATAGCCTAAGGTGTTGAAGGCTCGGGGAATGCCCCTGTCGCGGGCGGAGGAGGGGACGCTGCGCTCTCCCACTGCTCGGGTCCAGCCGCTTCTGCTGCGGCTGCTGCTGCTCACCGTCTGCCAACCTTGCTGATCTGTCCGGGCCACACACCAGGACCAACTTCAGGCTGCTTAACTGCCACTTTCCTCCGTCCACTTTCACTTCCAACACTAATCTGCCTTACTTACTTACTACTCACTTCCATCACTTCCTCATCCACGGGTTGTGGGAACAGTATCACTGGAAGAATCACTGCGCCATTCTGTGTAGGCCAGTCTGCTGGAAAGTCACCCATCACGGTGTGGATTACCTCTTTTGCCTTCTCCGCCGGTCTAGGAACCGGAGCTTCAGCCGCTGCCCTCAATGCTGGTGGGCACCTCTTGAGATGGTCCCGGGAAACCGTGGCCAAAGTGCCTCCTTGGTCACGACTGATCTGGTAGGCCTTCCCATCTTCCCATCCTGTGGGCTGTATGACATCTGGGATCTGCTCCCACTGATCATCCAGCTTGTGGGTCCTCCTCTTTCGCTTCAGCACTACATTCACAGGCTGGAAAGGGCCAGCAGACGCCTTCTGGTTGAAGTGCTGCTCCTGTTGTTCCCGACTCCGACTCAAGTTCTTCTCAACATACTCCTGAATTTGTCGATACTACACCCTCCGCCGAGTGTCCCATTCAGCTGTCGAAGGGAGTGCTTCTGGGGCTTCCAATCCCATGTCCAGATCCACCGGTAGCCGGCCGGGGCGAGCCCTCATCAGGTATGCTGGGGTGCATTTCGTTGAGCTGGGAGGGATATTGTTGTACATATCGACCAAGTCAGGTAGCTTCTCCGGCCACAGGTTCCACTCTTCTAGCGGCAACGTCTTGAGGAGGCCCAGGACCAGGTGGTTCATCTTTTCACACATGCCATTGGTTTGGGCATGGTAAGGCGTGGTACGGATTTTCTTGCAGCCGTACAACTGACAAAATTTATGGAATACCTCCGCTTCAAAGGCCGGGCCTTGGTCAGTAAGCACCTTCTCAGGGTATCCTTGTGGTCGGCAGAAATAAGCCTGGAACGCTCTAGCGGCGGTACAGCCAGTTAGGTCTTTGACTGGGACAACCACCATGAACCTTGAATAGTGGTCTACAATGGTTAGAGCGTAGGTGTACCCACTTCGGCTGGGGGTGAGCTTTACATGGTCCAGGGCAACCAGCTCCAGTGGTTGATGTGTAACGATCGGGTGTAGGGGCGCCCTCTGGCTGGCCTCATCCTTCCTTCTCAGCGTGCAAGGGCCACACTCTCGGCACCAGGCCTCTACAGATTCCCGCATTCCACTCCAATAGAACCGCTCTCTCAACAGCATCTCCAGTTTCTTCCATCCGAAGTGTCCAGCACCATCATGGTATGCTTGCAGGACGGTGGGCACGCTAGCCTGGGGTATCACCAACTCGCGGATCTTCTCATGGGTCTTCGGGTTAATCAGCTCACGGTACAACTTCCCCTGGTGTAGATGCAGCCGGGTCCGTTCTCGCCACAGGCGTTTGGCTTCAGCTGGGGCGGCAGGGTCTATCCCAGCAGCGCCCTGTTCCACCAAGATCTTGACTAGGCGGACAGCGGGTGCCTGGTCCTGGGCTTCTTGCCACTCCTGGCTGGGCAGCGGGTCCAGGTTTACCCGTTGTTGATGGACATGCACCTTCTCAGTCGGTGGTTGATGAAATTCGGCCAACTCAATCTCTTCGAGGTCGTCATCCTCGGGCCCTTCTTCCAACAGGTGGGGCATCCGAGAGAGTGCATCGGCATTAATGTTGACACGGCCGGCCCTGTACTTGATGGTGAAATCGTAGTTGGCTAGCCTAGCCACCCACCGCTGTTCCAACGCGCCCAGCTTGGCTGTGTCTAGGTGGGTCAGCGGGTTATTATCCGTGAAAGCGGTAAACTTAGCCGCTGCCAGGTAATGGCGGAACCGCTCGGTGATAGCCCACACCAGTGCCAAGAGTTCAAGCTTGAAAGAGCTGTAGTTCTCAAGGGTTCCTCTCAGTCGGTCGAAGCCTTCGGCTAGCATAAGCAATCACTTTTTCTTTTCCGTCTTGGACCTGGGATAGGACTGCCCCCAAGCCTACATTACTGGCATCGGTGTAAAGGATGAAGGAGTGGTTGTAATCAGGGTATGCTAGGATTTCTTCTCCGGTCAGGGCCGCTCTCAGCTGACGGAAGGATTCCTCATGCCTTTCTTCCCACACCAATGGGGCTCCTAGGGGTCTACCACCTTTAGTCTGTCCCACGAGGAGGTCTTGCATGGGGGCAGCCATCTTCATGTACCCCTTGATGAAGCGACGGTAATACCCCACTAGGCCTAGGAACTGCCTCACCTCTCTCACCGTGGTCGGCCTCGGCCAGTCCTGGATGGCGGAGATTTTCTCAGGGTCAGGGTCAACACCCTCTGCACTGACCACATGCCCTAGGTACTGCACTCTGGGTTTCAGCAGATGACACTTTGAGGGCTTCAACTTCATCCCATATTTGGCAAGGGACGCGAACACCTCGGCTAGGTGCTCCAGGTGGGCTTCATATGTCTGGGAGTACACAATCACATCATCCAGGTACAGCAGGACGGTCTCAAAATTCAGATGCCCCAGACAGCATTCCATCAGCCGTTGGAAGGTTCCAGGGGCATTGCACAGCCCGAACGGCATGCTATTAAATTCGCAGAGTCCCATAGGGGTGGCAAATGCAGTCTTCTCTCAGTCTTCTGGCGCCACAGCCACCTGCCAGTACCCGCTGGTGAGGTCAAGGGTGGAAAAATAGTTAGCGGTTCTCAGCGCAGCCAGAGATTCCTCAATGCGGGGCAGAGGGTAAGCGTCCTTATGCGTTATCTGTCTAATTTTCCGGTAATCCACAAACATCCGCATGGTGCCATCCTTCTTCTTAACCAGTACCAACGGGGCGGCCCAGGGACTACAGCTGTCCCTAATAACCCCTGCCTCCTTCATGTTCCTCAACATGTCCATGGCACATTGGTAGTGTGCAGGGGGAATAGGCCTGTACCTCTCTTTGATAGGGGGGTGTTCACCGGTGGGGATATGGTGTTGGACACCTTTAATCTGCCCAAAGTCTAGGGGATGTTTGCTAAAAACTCGCTCATACTCCCGTACCACCCGGTATACACCTTCTTTGTGATGTGTAGGGGTATCGTCAGTGCCTACATGTAGCTGTCGGCACCATTCGTCTAACTCCCCTGGGGATGGGTGAGTGCTGGCAGTAGGTGGTGAGGTTGGGGGAACGGCCTCGCGGATGGTGTGGGGATCCAGAGTGAACAACTTGGCAAGGGTAGCGTACCGGGGAAGCCTGACTTCTTCCTCCCCGCAGTTCAGCACCCTTACAGGCACTCTCCCCTTCTTTACATCTACCACCCCTCGGGCGGCCATTACTGTGGGACAGTGTTCAGAGGGCATGGGCTCTATCATGGCGGGGTAGTCACGCCCCTGGGGCCCTACCGCTGCCCTACACCAAATCATCATCTTGCTCCTGGGAGGCACAATCAAAGGGGCAACATCCATCACTCTCACCCCACCAATCTCTCCTCCTGTCGAGTTCACATGTTGTCGGTACATCAGGGCTCGGATCTCACGCTGCACATCTCTCTGTCGGCTCCCCGCCACCGTAGTGGCCAGCTGCTGCAGTAGGGACAGCACATCACTCATACAGTGCTCCATCACGTTAGTCTCTAGCGCTACCTTCGGGTTATGATCACTGGGTTCATTCATTATCACAATCATACCCTGGTGTTGCAGTTCAGCTCGTTCCACAGTCATGGCCACTTGCTTGTACCCCACTTGGGTCAATGGGAGTCCATCAGCAGCAATCAGTGTCATACTGGCATCTGGGGGAGCCAGTTCGTCTTTTCCCCAATACCGTTGATACAGTGTGTATGGTATGGTGGTTACCTGTGATCCAGTGTCCAGGAGAGCCATCACCGGTATGCCGTCCACAGCCACGGGGATGATGGGCCGGGCCCCGATGTACCGGTCCCGCCAGTCTGGGGGGCCATGGGGTTCTACTCCTGAGAATTGGCCCGTGGCCCCAGGGGTTGCTCGTTTAACGGACACTGTCGGGAGTAGTGGCCGGGTTTGCTGCACCTGTAACAGATTGGGGGTCCATACCGTGAGTCATTGGCCCTTCTCTGCTGCATCCAGGGGACATCCTCAGGGTTGTCGGCGAGCTGCATCTTCACCGAGGCCTGGGATCTGGTCGGAGGCTGGAGTGCGGCGAGGATCTTAGCGAGGTCCCCATCCATGCGGCGAACTTGAGCAGCGAGTTCTTCCATCGTTCCGCTTGGGGCTGCAGGCACTGGAGGTGCTGTGGGGTAGGGGCCACCGCGACGGGAGCAGTCTCAACCGGCCACAGGGCTGGCTCAGGGGCTTCAGATGCGGGGGGTTGCAGAGCTTTGATGGCCCGTTCCTTTAATATGGCAAAGTCCACATCAGGGTGTTCTAGGGCCCACAGCCGAAGTTGTTTGCGGTCTTCTGAGGACCTCATCCCCTGCACAAACTGCTCACTTAGCATTTTGTTACTGTCTGCACTGTTGATGGTGTCCACCCGCTTCAGTGTGCGGAGTGCGGTTTGCAGGCGCAAGGCATAGTCCCGAATGCTATCTGCGGGCCGTTGCCGGCATTGATAGAACTGCATTCGCAACTCTGCATCAGTACGGGTCTCAAAGGCAGTCTGCAGCTTCTCAAAGATGGTGGCTACAGAGGACCGGTCCCCCTCGGCCCAGGTCTCCGTCTCAGCCGTGCCGGTTAGCTGCCCCAGCACTAGCGCTGCACGTTGCTTATCAGTCAGGGGGTACAGTTCTAGTAGCGGACTAAGTTTTTTTTGGAAAACCTGCAAGGCATCAGGTTTCCCATCGTACTGCGGTAGCCAGGCAGCTCCGGGCACATAGGGCAAAGAGAACGGCATCATCTGAGCGAGAGCTGGGGCCGCGGCGCCCCCCGCCAGCGCGGCCGGGACCTGGGCAGGCCCGTTCCCATTTACGGGTGCTCCCACGACTGCGTCCGCCGCTCCTCCAGCGGCTCCGTCAGGCGCAGACATCTTGTTTCCGCCCCCTTAGTCTTTTTCCGGCTCCTCCTCTACAGGGGCGGGGTTTTGGCTTTTGCACCTCCACTACTCGAGGAGAAGCTCGAGCGGGAATTTTTCGTGCCCAAGATGGCGGCTTCTCCAATTTTTCGGCCGGACACCTCCGGCGGTCACAAGGCGCACCTCTACCAGACGGCGGTAAGATCCTGTTCGTGACGCCAAGTTGTCGCGGGCGGAGGAGGGGACGCTGCGCTCTCCCACTGCTCGGGTCCGGCCGCGTCTGCTGCGGCTGCTGCTGCTTGGTGGTGGCTTGAGCGGTGGGCCGGATCCCGGGGACTCGAGCAGCGCTCCTCGCCCGTGAGTGAAAAAGGTGGGGATTAGATTGTGGGGATTTGGTTATTGTCCGTGACGCCACCCACAGTTGTGATGATATTGGTGACACCACCGCTGCTCTGGACGGGGATCCCGGGAGCGATGACAGGGATCAGCCTGGATGTTAGTTCTCCCCTCCGTGTGAAAGGGGTTGGTTGTCCTGGGGCCCGGTGATGGGGTAGGGATGGATGGCAGGCAGGTTACGGGGCCTGGCGAGGTGCAGGGTCGCGGGGGCAGCGCTGTGCCACACGGCACGGTGGTACTCACTCAGCCAATGATGAGGACACAGTTCTCGGTAAAACAGACGGCTGGATGGACGGGTCCCACAGACGGCTGCGGTGTTTCTCCTCCCGGCAGATTGATGGTGACTGCCTTTCCCTGCACCTGTGTAACGTGTACGGTTCCAATGGGTTCCCACCGGTAACCCGCTCCCCAGCTTGGGTGGGTGCTGAAGGAGCCCTTTTGCCCGCAGGCTCTGGCCCTGGGAACTTTAGCCTTGGCAGTGACTGTTTCCCTCTCTCGGTTGGACTGTTGCCTTCTGACGGGACTTGGCTGCTGGAAAACCCAGGAGGTTCCCTTCGCTAACGGATTTGGCAATTTCACGGCGACTCCTAGCCTTGCCGGGGTCCGTAAGCCCCTGCCGGATGGTGCTGGCTTCTCTTTGCGTTCCGGTCCGGTACCGCCGGGCCACCGCCCGTCCACGGTCCTTACGGCTAGCTCCAATAGGCCACTCCTGCAGACGGTCATCACCGTCTGCCAACCTTGCTGATCTGTCCGGGCCACACACCCGGACCAACTTCAGGCTGCTTAACTGCCACTTTCCTCCTTCCACTTTCACTTCCAACACTAATCTGCCTTACTTTTCCCGCCTCCAGGACTGTGAACTCCTCGGTGGGCGGGGCCAACCGCCTGGCCCACCCCCTGGTGTGGACTTCAGCCCCTGGAGGAAGGCAACAAGGGTTTCTGTCTTACTTCGGTCTGCCTGACCAGAGTGTGGGGTGTGTAGGTGTTGTGCTGTGACGACCTGGCTTGTCCAGGGCGCCACACCCCTGCTGTGTGTCCTTCGGTGAAACTATTTGTACCTTTACATTTCTGACTCAAAATTTTAGGGCAGTATTATAACACGATTCTTGCAGATCATCCAGATAGTAAAGCGACATTGGGCCTCCTTTCTCGTCATTCTTGTTGGCCAAGTCTGCATCAGGATGTGGTCGATTTTCTGTCTACCTGTAATGCTTGTGCACTTTCTAAGACCCCTCATACTCATCCGTCTGGGTCTCTCCTATCATTGGCTATACCTGACAGACCATGAACACTTTTATGCATGGATTTTATTACTGACCTTCCTTCATCTGCTGGAAAAATGGTAATTTTACTATTCGTGGATAGGTTTAGTAGAATGGAGCACTTCATTGCCTTATGCCGGCGTCACACGTTACAATCTATCGTGCGATCGCACGAGCGATCGTACCCGCCCCAGTCGTTTGTGCGTCACGGGCAATTAGTTGCCCGTGGTGCACAAAGTCGTTAACCCCCCGTCACATGCACTTACCTGCCGGACGACATCGCTGTGGGCGGCGAACATCCTCTTCCTGAAGGGGCAGGGACGTTCGAATTCACAGCGACGTCACACAGCGGCCGACCAATAGAAGTGGAGGGGCGGAGATGAGCGGGACGTAAACATCCCGCCCACCTCCTTCCTTCCACATTGCTGGCGGGACGCAGGTAAGCTGTGTTCGTTCCCGGGGTGTCACACGGAGCAATGTGTGCTGCCTCGGGAATGATGAACAACCGGCACAGAGAAGGTGGGATAACAACATGGAAATGAACGACGTGTCAACGAGCAACGATAAGGTGAGTATTTTTGCTCATTCACAGTCGTTCAGAGGTGTCACACGGTACGATATGTCTAACGATGCCGGATGTGCGTCACTAACGACGTGACCCCGACGACATATCGCCCGATATATCGTACCGTGTGACGCCGGCATTACGCTCTCTACCTAATGGTAAAACTTTAGCTCAAGTGTTTGTCACTGAGATTGTGAAGCTTTACCTGACTCCCTCCAATGTGGTCTCAGATTGTGGGACTCAGTTTGTATCTAAATTTTTGAAAGCGTTTTGTACTTGTTCTTAGGTGTATTGTGTCTGATAATCAGGATCGTGCTTACATCTTACTTACTCTTGGCTGAGTTTGCGTTAAACAATCTTTGCAATGAGTATACCGGTAGGTCACCATTTTTTGGTGCATATGGCTTTCACCCTCAGTTCTCGGCTTTCAGTAGGGATGGGTCTTCTGGGTTCCTAAAGAGGAACGGTTTTCTTCAACACTTGTGACGCCCTGGGCAAGCCAGGGGTCACAGGTCATGACACCACCACACCCTACACCCTAGATAGGTACACCAAAGCTAAACCAAAAATCCTTGTTGCCTTCCTCCAGGGGCTGATGTCCACACCAGGGGGTGGGCCAGGCGGTTGGCTCCACCCACCGTACACAGCCCTGGAGGCGGAAAAACCAGGCAGACAGAGTTTGGAGGAGGAAGTGGAAGGAGGAAAGTACTAGAGAGGAGCAAGAGAAAGTGACAGTTGAGGAAGCCTGAAGTTGGTCCGGGTGTGTGCCCTGGACTGAGAACAGCAAGGTTAGCAGACGGTGGTGACCGTCTGCAGAAGAGGCTGCTTGGAGGTTGCCAAAAGGACCGTGGACGGGTGGTGGCCCGGCGGTACCGGAGCGGTATACGAAGAGAACCCAGCACCATTGGCAGGGGCCTTTCGGATCCCGGCAAGGCTAGGAGTCGCCGTGAATTTGCCAAATCCGTCAGTCAAGGGCACCTCTGGGTCTCCTAACAACCAAGTCCCGATTGAAGGCAACAGTCCAACCGTTAGAGACAGACACCGCCACCGCCAAGGCACCAGTTTCTCAGGGCCAGCGCCTGCGGGCAAAGAGGGGCTCCTCCGGCCCATATACAAGTTGGGGAGCGGGTTACCGGTGGGAACCCATCGCTACCAACATCATCTTAGGTGCAGGAAAAGGGACCGTCACCGTCAACTACTGGGGAAAAGCAACAGCAGCCGTCCGTGGGAACCGTCTTTCCAGCCGTGTGTTTTACCGAGAACTGTGTCCCCGTCTCAGGCTGAGTGAGTACCACAGTGCCGTGAGGCACAGCGCTGCCCCCGCGTCCCTGCACCCCACCAAGCCCTGCACCGACCCCGCCATCCCTCATCACCCACCTCATCACTGGGCCCCGGGACAACTATCCCCTACCCACGGAGGGGAGAACCAACAACTTTGCTGCTCCCTGTCACCGCTCCCGGGATCCCCATACAGAGCAGCGGTGGTGTCCACACAATCACCACAACCGTTGGTGGCGTCACGGACAATTAACAATCCCAAAAACCAATCCCTTTTCACTCACGGGCGAGGAGCGCCGCTCGAGTCCCCGGGATCCGGCCCATCGCTCGAGCCACCGAGCAGCAGCAGGCCGCAGCAGCGGCAGCTGGACCCGAGCAGTGGGAGAGCGCAGCGTCCCCTCCTCCACCCGCGACAACTTGGCGTCACGAACAGGATCTTACCGCACTGCCGTTGGGTAGAGGTGCGCCTTGTTACCGCCGGAGGTGTCCGGCCGGAAAATTTCAGAAGCCGCCATCTTTGGTGCGAAGGGTTCCCGCTCGAGCGTCTTCTCAAGTAGCGGAGGCGCGAAGGCCAAAACCCCGCCCCGATAGAGGAGGGGCCGGAAAGAGGCTAAGGGGGACGAAATGGCGACTGGTCGCATGTAGCCGCGGCTATAAAAGCAGGGACGCCAGGACTCTGCAGCGATATTGGGTTCCTGGAAGACCTCGTCACCAAGAAGCATAATCCAACTCCCAACGAGGAAGCCCCCGCGCCCGGCACGGTGAAGTGGTTGAGGGACCGGACCATCCCGCTGAGTAACCGTCTGCAGGCTCACATGCAACTCCTCCTGGAGGAGCGGGAGACCGACATGGCGGATGTGGTGGCTGCTATGCGGAGACGCAAGGTGGAAGAGGATTTGGAGGAGCGGGTAAGAGACCCACGCCCCTGTATTCCTGAGGGATCGGCCATTGAAGCTGAGGGGCCCGGCCTGCCTCCGCTCACCCTGCCTCTCGCCCCGCTACCCGCGTTAGCTGCTGCCACCCCGCCACTAGGCCCGCTACCTGCCCAACCGGTAGCGATACCCTGCCAATCCGCCTCGGCGGACCAACCGGCTGCAGACACTCAGGATGTCCCCGAATCGTTCCCGGGGGAACTGCTGGGACCGCGGCCCCTTAACAAAAATGTGCCAGAAGTCCCGGCAGTGATTGTGCCAGGCCCCGAGCCCGGGACCGTAGCATGGATGAAGGCCCGGGTGATTGCATTCCACCAACGTCAACAGGATCAGATCTTCCGGATGATGGAGCAGGGCACCAACGAGGTGGAGATGCTGATTGCCATTGCCCCGATGTACGGGAGGGGAACGGATGTAACAGAGTCGACTGGTGACCCACGTCCCTATGTCCTACCAGCACCGGCTGCTGCGGCTGAGGGGCCCGGCCTAGTCTCGACCTATGCATCATCCTTGCCGTTACTTATGGGGCGCCTCAGTGTAGACTCGCCTGACCTGCTGCCTCGTGCTGCTGCAGAAGGATCTGATGTGCTGGATGCTGGAGGCCAGGAGGCTGCGGCAGCTGGCGGCAACCCGCCTGACGCAGGAATAATTGATGATGACTCCGGCCTTGGCCCCGGGCCCATCGCTGAGTTTGAGGGGGCAAGTGAGCGTCCCCGCTATGAAGGAGACCCAGTGGTTTTCTACACCCCGCGTACCGGTGGAAATGGATACCGGGCACCACTGTCACAGCAGGCATGTCAGTGCATGTTTGATATGCTGGTGGCGGAGGATGGATCCACCTCAGCTGAAGAATCAGAGTGATGGCAGCGGAGCACCGTTGCACCGTCCCCGTTGGGACCACCACTGTGTGTGTTTAAAAGTTGAAAGTTTTTGAAAATGGAAAGAGAATAATTACCGAAGCCTCACCTGATTACCGTGATTTGGAACCGGCCGTTGCCGACATTGTTGTCCCCGTGGGGACCGCTTGAAAAGCTGCATAGAAACTTCTGTGAACAAGCCCGAGAACTTGCAGGGCAACCACAAACATAAGTGGCATGTAAATAAATATGTTTGTTGCAGCAACCGTTACCGCCTCCGGAGAGGCAGGTTGGAGGGAGGGCCCGCAGTGGAGCAGGCTGGGGCCCAGCCACCACAGGAACCGGTGGCTACCCTCTGGAGGGGAAGGACAGATCCCGCTCGGGTAACTGGTTCAGGACTGGGGTCAAGGGGTGCTGCCTGTTTCTTAGAGGCAGCATCAGGGCCAGGTTACTTGGGTGGGAGAGAGCGGCAGCAACAACCGGTTAAAATGTTACGTAACGTTTAAGAAAAGTGCCTCCCGTTGTGGGATGATGTTATTCTACTTGTATGTGTTTTTTTTCTTTTTCAGAAAAATAAAACCGGTATTGGACGGGCAGCCCGCGGACGGTCTGCATTTTGCTAAGGGGGAATGTGACTCCCTGGGCAAGCCAGGGGTCACAGGTCATGACACTACCACACCCTACACCCCAGATAGGTACACCAAAGCTAAACCAAAAATCCTTGTTGCCTTCCTCCAGGGGCTGATGTCCACACCAGGGGGTGGGCCAGGTGGTTGGCTCTGCCCACCGAGGAGTACACAGCCTTGGAGGCGGGAAAACCAGGCAGACAGAGTTTGGAGGAGGAAGTGGAAGGAGGAAAGTAGTAGAGAGGAGAAAGAGAAAGTGACAGTTGAGGAAGCCTGAAGTTGGTCCAGGTGTGTGCCCCGGACTGAGAACAGCAAGGTTAGCAGACGGCGGTGACCGTCTGCAAAAGAGGCTGCTTGGAGGTTGCCGAAAGGACCGTGGGCGGGTGGTGGCCCGGCGGTACCGGAGCGGTATACGAAGAGAAGCCAGCACCATTGGCAGGGGCCTTTCGGATCCCGGCAAGGCTAGGAGTCGCCGTGAATTTGCCAAATCCGTCAGTGAAGGGGACCTCTGGGTCTCCCAATAACCAAGTCCCGATTGAAGGCAACAGTCCAACCGTTAGAGAGAGACACCGCCAAGGCACCAGTTTCTCAGGGCCAGCGCCTGCGGGCAAAGAGGGGCTCCTCCGGCCCATATCCAAGCCGGGGAGCGGGTTACCGGTGGGAACCCATCGCTACCAACATCATCTTAGGTGCAGGAAAAGGGACTGTCACCGTCAACTACTGGGGAAAAGCAACAGCAGCAGTCCGTGGGAACCGTCTTTCCAGCCGTGTGTTTTACCGAGAACTGTGTCCCCGTCTCAGGCTGAGTGAGTACCACAGTGCCGTGAGGCACAGCGCTGCCCCCGCGTCCCTGCACCCCACCAAGCCCTGCACCGGCCCCGCCATCCCTCATCACCCACCCCATCACTGGGCCCCGGGACAGCTACCCCCTACCCACGGAGGGGAGAACCAACAACTTTGCTGCTCCCTGTCACCGCTCCCGGGATCCCCATACAGAGCAGCGGTGGTGTCCACACAATCACCACAACCGTGGGTGGCGTCACGGACAATAAACAATCCCAAAAACCAATCCCTTTTCACTCACTGGCGAGGAGCGCCGCTCGAGTCCCCGGGATTTGGCCCATCGCTCGAGCCACCGAGCAGCAGCAGCCCGCAGCAGCAGCGGCAGCCGGACCCGAGCAGTGGGAGAGCGCAGCGTCCCTTCCTCCGCCCGCGACACACTCTCTTTTGTATGGCAAGGGGTACGAAACAACCTAAAGGTTATGGGGAACAGATACAAAAGCATTGCTGATAAAAGATGTTCGTTAGCTCTGGACCTGTGTGTGAATGATTATGTATGGCTGTCCATCAGATATATGAAGATGAAGATTCCTTCTTCAAAACTACGTCTCAGGTTCATTGGCCCATATTAAGTGATCTCTGTTATCAACCATGAGGTCTTTCATTTTGAGTTACCTCACCACTTAAAATCTACAATATATTTCACAGAGCATTGCTCAAGAAATATGTTGCGTCCTATGAACCCTCACCTTTTCCACCGCCTCCAGTGATTTTTGACGATAAGTTTAGATGGCCAAGATTGTTGATTCTCATTTTGTTTGCCGCTCTTGCCAATACTTGATACACTGGAAGGGTTATGGTCCAGTAGAAAGGATGTGAGGGATAGCATCGGAAGTTAATGCCAGTAGGTTGGTGCATTCCTTCCATGCATCTCATCCAGACAAATCTTGTCCTGAGAGTCCAGAGGCCCTTCATAGAAGGGGGGTACTGTCACAAGTGTGTGGGCCCTGCTGAGACCTTGGGGTGATTGGGAATCAGAAGGTGTCAGTGTTTAGTTGATTGCAGATCTGTTTTAGAATCTACTCTGCTTATTCAGAGTAGGAGCGTATTTAATTCCATTCAGTGCTGAAAAGATTAAGGTCTTTTTTTTTAGTGTTAGGAGGTGACCCCGCGCCCCTCTGTCTAGTGGCAGGGCCATCCGTTGTATTGTTTCCCTAATGCCGGCATCACACGGCACGACATATCGTGCGATATGTCGGCGGGGTCACGGAATTCGTGACGCACATCCGGCATCGTTAGAGATGTCGTACCGTGTGACACCTCCGAACAACTGTGAATGAGCAAAAATACTGACCTTATCGTTGCTCATTGACACGTCGTTCATTTTCAAAATGTCGGTCCTCCTTCTGTGTTCTGGTTGTTCATCATTCCCGAGGCAGCACACATCGCTCCGTGTGACACCCCGGGAACGACGAACACAGCTTACCTGCGTCCTGCCGGCAATGCGGAAGGAAAGAGGTGGGCGGGATGTTACGTCCCGCTCATCTCCGCCCCTCCGCTTAAATTGGCCGGCCGCTGTGTGACGTCGCTGTGATGCCGACCGTCCCTCCCCCTTCAGGAAGAGGATGTTCGCCGCCCACAGCGAGGTCGTCCGGAAGGTAAGTACGTATGACGGCGATTACCGACTTTGTGCGCCATGGGCAATGAATTGCCCGTGACGCACAAATGAAGGGGACGGGTACGATCGCTCGTGTGATCGCCCGATAGATCGTACCGTGTGACGCCAGCATTAGTGTCCTTTTGTCTTCGTGTGACAGGTTTTTTTATTCATTAAAGAAGTCCACAAGTTTGTGAACATGGATTTCTTCCTCTTTGTAGCACATGTAGCACATCTTTTCTAAAGAAATTGTAATATATATTAACTATATACTATACAGCAGTAATTCCTTTTAAAATTAAAATATTCATTTCTTGCACTATTTGGCATGTTGATGGATGTATGATAAAAAAATAAACAAAACTAAACCAAAAGCACTCTAATGAATAAAGGTGAACTCCGTGAGTTTAGTCACCAAGGAAGCATCTGTGCAGCTGACTCACTGCATCATTAAGCATGATTTTTCATGGTCATGTGCTTACCCCCCCCCCCCCAGTCTAAATGAGTTGCTATAGCCTAAACCGTAAATGCTTTCTCTCCTCTCAGACCTACCACCTGCTTTTCCTCCCTTCCTGCAATCTCTAGCACTGAGAATTGAGTAGTCAATGTTAAGGGCTGGCACATGACATTCATTCCAAGGACCTTACAAAGGACCAAGGGACATTACGTGTTGAGAAAAGGCGATTCCAGATGCAGGGTTCTTCACAGTTAGAGCAGTCAGACTGTGAATGCATTACAGAAAGAGATAGTAATGGCACACACTGTAATGGCATTTAAAAAAAAAAGGTCCAGATGCTTTTCTTGCAACAAATGGCATTGTGGATTATAAACAATCTAGTGATGATAGATTATATATAACTGGTGAAGAAAGGTTGAACATGGGGGACCTGTGCCTGTTGTCAACCTCTATAACTGTAACAATGAGGATGAAGTAGAAAATAGAGAGCCGTAAGGCGGGGGTTCTTACGCTGTACCCCAGAACTTGCCACTGGGTCACCGGCTGATCTTACAGCCGGGACCCGACTCTCACTGTCCGGAGCGGGCCCAGCAGTTTAACCCCCTGAATGTTGCGATCAGTGTGATCGCAGCATTCAGGAGGCAGAGAGAGGAATTACTTACCACTCCCTGGCGAGGCGATTGGGTCACTGTAATGCGATCACAGGGACCCGATCACTGCCATTGTAACCCTCAGTTGTCACCATGACGACCCCGGGTTACTGAGCTATGGAGGGCCTCTCCACACCTTGGTCCTAAGGAGACCCGCACCCAGCTCTCCTCTTGCCTTTTATATGCACCTTTGGAACCAATAATGGAATCTGTTTTTTCTGGAAATCGGATGGTATGTGCCGTTGAATATCTACTTTCCATGGTGTCAGAAGTACAAGTGCATCTCAATATATTAGAATATTATCAAAAAGTTAATTCATGTCAGTAATTCAATGCAAAAAGGTTAATGCATATTTTATACAGAGTCATTACACACAGAGTGATCTATTTCCAGTGTGTATTTCTGTTAATGTTGATGATTATGGCTTACAGCCAATGAAAACACAAAAGTCATTATCTCAGAAAATTAGAATATTATATAAGACTAACTGAAAAAAATGATTTTAAACTCAGAAATTGGCGCCCACTAAAAAGTCTGTACAGTAAATGCCTCAATACTTGGTTGGGGCTCCATTGGCATGAATTACTGCATCAATGCGGCGTGGCATGGAGGCGATCAGCCTGTGGCACTGCTGATGTGTTACGGAAGCCCAGGTTGCTTTGATACCAGCCTTCAGCTCGTCTGCATTGTTGGGTCTGGTATCTCTCATCTTCCTCTTGACAATTTAGTTCAGGCGAGTTTGCTGGCCAATCAAGCACAGTGATATTGTGGGTATTAAACCAGGTATTGGTACTTTTGGCAGTGTGGACAGGTGCCAAGCCCTGCTGGAAAATTAAATTTCCATCTCCAAAAAGCTTGATGGCAGATGGAAGCATGAAGTGCTCTAAAATTTCCTGGTAGACGGTTGCGCAGACTTTGGTCTTGATAAAACACAGTGGACCTCCACCAGCAGATGACATGGCTCCCCAAATCATCACTGATTGTGGAAACTTCACACTAGACCTCAAGCAGCTTGAATTGTGGCCTCTCCACTCTTCCTCCAGACTCTGGGACCTTGATTTCCAAATGAAATGCAAAATTTACTTTCATCTGAAAACAACACCTTGGATCACTGAGCAACAGTCTAGTTCTTTTTCTCCTTGGCCCAGGTAAGACGCTTCTGGCGTTGTCTATTGGTCATGAGTGGCTTCACACAAGGAATGCGACAGTTGTAGCCCATGTCCTGGATACGTCTGTGTGTGGTGGCTCTTGAAGCACTGACTCCAGCAGCAGTCCTCTACTTGTGAATTTCCCCCAAATTTTAAATGGCCTTTTCTTAACAATCCTATCAAAGCTGCAGTTTTGTCGATTACTTTTGCACTTTTTTCTACCCCCCTTTTTTTCATTCCACTCAACTTTCCATTTAAATGTTTAGATACAGCATTCTGTGAACAGCCAGCTTCTTTAGCAATTACCTTTTGTAGCTTACCCTCCTTGTGGAGTGTGTCAATGAATGCCTTTTGGACATCTGTCAAGTCAGTAGTCTTTCCCATGTTTGTGTAGTGTAATGCCTGATTGGAGCCACAGACTCAGACTGGCTGTAAGGGGAGTCTAGAGAAAAGCCGCTCACAAAGCAGGACCCCAAGAACTCTGCAACCCTTTAACCCCTATACAGGGATTTGGAATTACACAGAGCTCCAGAGATCACTACCTGTGGTAGGCTGTAGTCCGTGGTCGTCAGGCAGGGTCAAAAACCAGGAAATGCAAAACAGGAACCGAATCGGCAGGCAAGGGCGTAGTGAGGAGACAAAGCAGAGGTCAAATCCGGAACTGGCAGCAAGGTACAAAAACGACAGGCAGGAGGGTAGTCAAAAAACAAGCAAAGGTCAGCGCACAGGAATCAACATACAAACAGCACATGAGCCAGGCGTACAGAACTATCTCTGGCAGTGGTCATGTGACAGGAGGGGGAATAAGAAGGGTGTGGTGTCTTCCCATTGGCTGCAGGTGAATGTTGGCAACTTCAGCTGGAAGACACACACGCCACCTACAGTCAGCCAGTGGTACAGCAGGTTCCAGGGAAACCCAGCCTAGTGGATGAGCGGAGCCTGTGCTCCGCAGAGCCACGGGCACCGACTCCTCTCCCATCACCAGCACTATCCATGGTGGGAACATGGCGATCGGAGCAGAAGTTGCAGGAGCGGGCTCTGGTGGGACGTGACATGTAGCCTACTGAACCAGACTAAGGGAACATTTTATATGCTTAGGAAGCCTTTGCATGTGTTTTGTGGTAATTATTCTAATTTTCTGAGATAATGTTTTTTGTGTTTTCATTGGCTGTAAACCATAATCATCAACAGTAACAGAAATAAACACATGAAATAGATCCCTTTGGGTGTAATGACTCTATATAATATATGCGTTTCTCTTTTTGTATTGAATAACTGAAATAAATTAACTTTTTGATGATATTCTACTTTATTGAAATGCACTTGTAAGAACTATGTAAAGAATATGGACAACTTAAAATATATATATGAAATCCCGTCTCAACTCACATTATCAATGCATGAAATAATAGCGTCACTTCCTTATTCTCATGACATAAATAATGAGCCCATCTGCTCCTTTACTATATGGTTCTTTTGATTATTGGTCTTTATTAACATTCAAAAGAAAGCTATATACATATGTACAATATATAGAGATTCATATATAAAACATCCCACATTAGTACACTTGTGTGTTTTGGAAAAGTTGTTTCTTTTAGTACCAGATGAACTCTCCGGCTCTGGATTTGATGCCAACAGTTCCTCAATTAGCGTGGAGAGCTCGGCACGGGTCCAGATCTGCTGTAGTTAGGGGAAAAGCTTATATCTTGCAATTTACGCTTCCATGACGGTCCTCTTCTTTAGAATCCAGGGCATGACGCTTATTTATGGCACACGAAATGAACACAACATTGTGTACACACCCAACAAAGCAGAGTTGTGCTACAATGTATTATCTTTACAGACTTCCTCTACATCTATGTACAATGTTGTCGCAGCCGGTGGCACAATATGTCATTGTTAATGGATGCACAAACCCTGACAACTGTTATTTTCTGATTAAATAATTGTTGGTCGAAAGAAAAAAATAAATAAATAAACTTGTCATCTTTCCACGGCTTGAACTTTTGTATATGCACATGATTGAAATATTCTGAATTCTACATCTATGCATGTGGGTAGAAAATGGTGCCTCTTAAGCATTGAACCTTAGACAATGAATCGCAAAGGTTTCACGGAGAGAGGAGATATCCTTGAGCCTGATAAATGCAACCCTACGCATTTCCTCCTTTTATGTGCACCTACTATTGAAAGACAGGACTATCAATGTGATACAAATGCTACATAGAGTTTATTGAGTTTCTCGACAATGCAGTGTGATGGAGCAAACTCGTGATGGCTACAAACCAAGGATATGGCAGAGAGGTGGGATTATTGACTACAAATTATAGTGGGAAGAAAGGATGGGATTTTAATGGTGAAGAGGTTCAGTTCTATCATCTACCTGTTGAAGGATTTTAACCCATGAGGTATAGCATCCTCAAGAATATCTGTATGTAGCATTACGGCTTACTGGGCTCCGTATAGATGGATCCATTCTCCATCACCCTTGTGGGGAAAAACGAGACCCTACCCTAATCAGTCCAATAACATTTTCCATAACATAGAAAATATTGTCACTTGCACCACTGCCTTTTACACAGACAATTTCCACTATATCGAACCATCAACAATCACTTGGCCTATAGATTTGACACTGTGTTATGTCTCTAGGAGTTTTTTTCATAGATATTTTCTCCATCCAAAATACCTATCCAAAGGCACCGTAGTCCGAAATTCAGACGTTGTTCCCATATATATCTTGGGAATTGAATATCATTTCCTGCAGTAGTTGTATTATTGGAAGGTCGGCTGCAACATCCGCAGCTTGGAGTATACTGCTTCTGGTAGTGCACAGTACATCCCATTATAGGACATGGTAAACACCAGGGCGCTATTAGATTTGCACATGTGTTCCTAGTGCCTGAAGGTTCTGTATGCTGCAGAGGATTTTTTTCTGATGGCCTGTTAATGTGATGCCCATTTTGGTCAGTTCACTAAAAAAAATAGATATGGAAAACAATATTAATTATTACTCAATTTTACACATTGTTATATGTCAGTTTTGGCAAATAAAGAGAACCAATCACCAGGATTTTCATATATAACCTAAATCCAGTGCTATACTGGCACTATCAGGCTGATTCTATACATACAGTGCTATACTGGCACTATCAGGCTGATTCTATACATACAGTGCTATACTGGCACTATCGGGCTGATTCTATACATACAGTGCTGTACTGGCACTATCAGGCTGATTCTATACATACAGTGCTATACTGGCACTATCGGGCTGATTCTATACATACAGTGCTATACTGGCACTATCAGGCTGATTCTATACATACCTGTAGTGGTCAGCTCAGATGTTTAGATTTTGAAATCCAAAAAAGGAAAGTTTATAAAATGAGCTCCTTGTTGAGTGACAGTTGCACTGGAGCAGATAATATATTCATAGTTATCCCCTCCCCCTGTTAGAATTAGCATAAGTATTATACAAACGATTCACTTTGTCTGTTGCAGGACCTGTGTGAGGTCATACCCATGTGACCAGAAGGGGCGGGGCTTCAGCCAACAAAGCTGGATACCAGGTCACATGGGTATGACCTCACACAGGTCCTGCAAGAGACAAAGTGAATCTTTGTATAATACTTCTGCTAATACTAACAGGGGGAGGGGATAACTATGAATATATTATCTGCTCCAGTGCATCTGTCACTCAACAAGCAGCTAATTTTATAAACTTTACTTTTTTGGATTTGAAAACCTAAATATCCGAGCTGACCACTACAGGTATGTAGAGAATCAGCCTGATAGTGCCAGTATAGCATTGGCTTTAGATTATATACGAATATCCTGGTGATTGGTTCCCTTTAAGTTAAAGGGGTTGTGCGGTCTAAAATGATAAGTCTGCAGTCATTCAGTGTGTCACTCTGTATGAGTGCAGACTTGTGGCTCCTCACTTTGCGTGCATTGTGCGCTGGGAGGATTCACCGGTGTCAGAGTTGCGATCACGTGACCCCAAATATGCAATATACAGATTCCCAACCAGAATCCAGCTAGACTGTTTTCAGTGCACTCAATACAAGTGATTTGTGCAAGTTCCCGGCTCTGACACCAGAGAAACCTCACAGCGTGCAGTCTGTGCAATGTGAGGATTCACAAGTCTGCAGTCATATAGAGTGAAACATACCGTAACTGCAGACCTGTCATTTTAGACCGGACATCCCCTTTAAATGTTGGAAATGGTAGCACACATAACGCACAGAAAATAAAAAAGGTAGTTGATAACAAGAGAACACAATACATTTTCCAAAACTAATTAGAATCACAACAATCTATAAAGAAATGTAGTTCAATATTCTATAATATATGTAGTGAGGAAATAAATTAATCAAGTTAGAGATATGAAATAAATCATATATCGTGTTTTTCCGAAAATAAGACATGCCCCAAAAATAAGCCCTGGCGAGTATTTTCAACATTTTCTTAGCAAGGTTTAAATATAAGCCCTACCTTGAAAATAAGTCCTAGTCGCAGTTCAATAATGAAGTGTCTGTGCAGATAAAAAAGTTAAAGATACTACAGGACACTTCATTATAGAATGCAGGCACCCCGCAATCACACTGACCAGAAACCGAGCGGGAGACCCTGCAGGGATTGCACACCCACACACATCCGATCTCATACACAATCACACACAAACACACAATCGCACACATACACATCATATCACACACGCAATCACACATCAGATCGCTCACACAATCACAGTGGAAAAACACAGTATTAGACATAAGGTGAACAATCAAAGTGTCAAAATTCAAGGATTTGCCTTTTTATGGCAGTGTAAGCTATGTACAGTAGAAACCTATATTAGCCGGCAGTCTATTAAAATTTGTTTTTTTACATCTTTTAGTCAGATATTTCTATGATTACTGAAATGCAATGATACAAATGTCATAGGTTTTTAAAAAAAATTTTGTCAAATACATCGAGTTATGCAGACTCAATATTTAAAGTGCTGACCCTTTTTTAAACACTTCTGCCCTCTGCTCTGGCAGCTGGATATCAGCTTCTGGGCCAAATCCTGAGTGGCTCAGTGAAAGGTAACAAAGGGTGGTTATTAATGGAACACACTCAGACTGGGTAAGAGATAGCAGTTAAACAGAGGTCAGTATTGGGCTCTCTTCTTTTTAACATACTTATTAATTACCTTGTAGGGGGCATGGAGAGTAGAATTTCAATATTTGCCAATGATATTAAATTATGTAAAGTAATAAAAAACAGAGGAGGATAATTTAATATTACAGCGGGATTTATGTAAGCGGGAGGCTTGGGCTGAGAAGTGGCAATTGAAGTTTAATGTGGATAACTGTAAGGTCATGCACTTGGGGAGAGGTAATAAAATTTATAATTATGTGCTTAATTGTAAAACACTGGGTAAAACTGGCACTGAAAAAGCTTTGTTTGTATGGGTGGACGGCAAATTCAACTTTACTGACCAGTGTCAGGCAACTGCTGCCGGGGCTAACAAAATAATGAGAAGCATTAAAAGAGGTATAGATGCTCATGAGAAGAACATAATTTTACCTATATACAAGTCACTAGTGCAGCCACATTTATACACTGGAGACCAAAATTGAACACAGTATTCTAACAAGGACATAGGTGAACTAGAGAGGGTGCAGATAAGTGCAACCAAGGTCTTAAATGAATGGGTGGACTGCAATGTGAAGAAAGGTTAGTAAACTTCAGGTTATTCAGTTTGGAAAAACGAAGGCTTAGGGGGCAATCTTTTTACAATGTACAAATATATGAGGGGAAAGTACACAGCTCTTTCAAAAGATCTTTTTACACCTAGGCCGGCAACAGGGACAAAATGAGAACCACTACATCTAGAGGAAAGAAGGTTTAATCATAATCATAGTCTCAGATCCTTTACTGTAAGAGAAATGAGACTATGGAACTTTGTAATGGTTGATTAATTACTAAAATGTAAGAGAGACCTTGATGCCTTTCTTGAAAAATATAATATTACTGGTTATGTGCACTCTAGTGATTGGGCGTTGATCCAGGGATCTAGTCCGATTGCTGTATGTGGAGTTGGGAAGGAATTTTTCCCCTATTATGGAGCTTACTGTCTACCCCATGGGGTTTTTGCTTTCCTCTGGATCAACATGTTAGGCTATGGGTTGAACTTGATGGACTTAAGTCTACCTTTAGCCTCAAAAAAACTATGAAACTATAACAACGCATTATTGTCTAATCAGTGTTTGGCGTTTATCATAATTTCTGTGTTTGTGTTTGTCCACCTGCTTTTTAATGATTGATTTCAATTTATCAATGGGATTATGATCTGGAAGTTTCCTTGCCATGAACCCAAAATTTCAGTGCTTTGTCAACAAGCCACTTAGTTATCACTTTTGCCTTGCTACACGGTGCTCCATCATGCTGGAGAAAATAAATGGCTCCTTGACTGTTGGGAGAAGTTGCCTGGGGAAGATTTCAGGATATCATTCTTTATTCATGGCAGTTTTATTGTGGTTTTATTGGTCTTATTTATGGCAGTGTTATTAGGAAAAAATGTTAGTGAGTCCACTTCCTTAAATGAAAAGCCCCCACAAAAGAATGATCTCAGGATACTTAACTATTGCATGCACAAGACTGATTATAAAGTTTATCATTTCTTCTCTGGACAGGTAAAATATATCTTTGTACTGTGTTATACCATGCCTGATGAAGAGACCTGGGTAGTCTCAAAAGACTCAAAATCTTTTCAGTTAACCATTAAAATGTCTTAACCATTGAGGACTTTCAGTTCTCTGGACAATCAGTCTTCCTGATATCTAAAACAGTCTGAAAAGGGCTTCATTGGAGAAATAAACTTTACCCCGGTCCTCTGTAGTCCAATCCCTGTACATCCTACAAAGTTATTTTCTCTGATGAAGCCCTCTTCAGAGCGTTGAGGACATTTTGAAAAATGATTGTCTGGAGAAGAAAAAGTGAGCACTTCCATAAGTCTTGTATTTGCCAACAAAAAAGCATCGGGAGACCATTCATGCTCAGGGTTATTTTTTATCCAAGGTAGTAAAGAATAGCATCTAAACATCCTCCAAGAGCAACGTCTCCCAACGATTCAGAAGCAAACCGGTGATGAACAATGCTTTTTCCAACATAAAGAAACATATTGAAAATTTTTTGTTCACGTCTAGGTAACGTCCCAGATTTCAATCACATTGAGAATCTGTGGTCAATCATCAAAAAGCAAGAGGACAATCAAAAATACAGAAAATGCTGTAAACTCGAAGCTTTGATTAGACAAGAATGAGATCAGACAGGATTGGGTTGCGGATAACCGGCTGCCAGGGTGAATTGCAGACGTCTTGAAAAATACTTTTGTATTTGTCAATAAAAGTTTAAAAACTTGTGAAATGCTTATAACTGTACTTTAGTAACCACAAAAACCCCAAAAATATTGAACTAGCAAACTTTGTGAAAACCAAAATTTGTGTCCGTCTCAAAATTTTTGACCATGGCTTCTGTGCTAATGAACCTGTTTGAGAACACCATAGGATCCAACAGCGATTTAAGTCCAGTTCAGTAAAACCACGTGAGGTGCCAGCATTGCGACAATAATAATCATGATAATATGCATCTGTACACTGCCGTTACTTGAATATTGTGGGCCTCAATGCAAAATCTCCCACATGGTCCCCAACTATTGTAGGGCTTTAGCAGTAATAGTTTTTTTATATGGGAAATGGCATCTTATGGGCTCCATAATCTCCAAGGCTGTGTTCAATTGCAGAGCCTGCACCTATTATAGTTACACTCTTGCATATGTATTACCCCTCCTCTCTTGCTTCTCCTCCTATTGCTCCTCCTCTCTTCTCCTGGGTCCTACCCCTCCTCTCTTGCTTCTCCTCCCATTGCTTCTCCTCTCCACTCCTAGGTTCTACCACTCTTCTCTTGCTTTTCCTCTCCTATTGCTTCTCCTTTCTGCTCCTAGGTCCTACACCTCCTCTCTTGCCTCTACCCTTCCTATTGCTCCTCCTCTCTGCTCCTAGGTCCTATCCCTTCTCTCTTGCATCTCCTCCTTCAATTGCTTCTCCTCTCTGCTCCTAGGTCCTATCCCTTCTCTCTTGCTTCTCCTCCTCCTATTGCTTCTCCTCTCTGCTCCTAGGTCCTATCCCTTCTCTCTTGCTTCTCCTCCTATTGCTTCTCCTCTCTGCTCCTAGGTCCTATCACTTCTCTCTTGCTTCTCCTCCTCCTATTGCTTCTCCTCTCTGCTCCTAGGTCCTATCCCTTCTCTCTTGCTTCTTCTCCTTCTATTGTTTCTCATCTCTGCTCCTGGGTCCTACCCCTCTTCTCTTTTGTGGTGCAGATGTACAGCACTTTGGCACCCAGTGTTTATAAATCTACAATGTTTGGCATCAGGACCCCCTCTCCACTCACACAGTGACTATAAATTGGGGACAGTTATAGTTGTGGTCCATTTTTTGCCACAATTTCTGTAATGTCTCCAAAACCTAGTGGAAGATATAACTTGTACTTACCAGCTATGAAGAAGCACTGAGTCTAATGTACTGTCTAAAAATACATTTGTTTTTTTATTGAATGAATTTGGACATGTTAATAATGTTTCATCAATAATAAACAATTAGGATTACTTTGTGTAAATACCTCTCTAGTGGACACCATTAATTAAAACAATTTTCAGTGTTCAGTCTACAATGCTGGATCTGCAGTCTTTGTGTCCAGGGTGCTGCTACCTTCACTAGCTCTCATGCATTCGCACGGCTTCATTTCTGTGCTGATTTCCCCTTCTACAGCTCGTGCAGGGAATATGTGTTTTCCTTCCTATCTACAGGCTGCATGTCCTGCCCTCTCTAGTAACTTCCATCTTTATTTAAATACTAATGCAAAGTGTGAAAAATGTATAATGTGAATTCATGAGGGCAGATTACAGAAGCAATAATACATCAAATAAATACATTCCTTACCTGTTGCTTAGGTAAAGCACAGAATCTAGGGTGACATAACCCGCCATTGTGAAATGCTCTATATACTGAGTCATCTTGATGGCCTCTAACCATTCTTCTACACTAGTTACTGTAAATGCTTCTGGCATATTTGGGTCTTGCCTGTAAAAAACAATCAATCTGTGAGTTTCACGTACGGGGGATTAACATAAAAACTTTGAGAACCCAACCTTATTGCCATATTTGGCCCTTTTAGATCTGTGTTGTAGGACAATACAGTAACAGAATGAAGTGGTGAGGTACAGCATACAGATATATTGTTCTCTATAATGTTCTCTATAATTGTTTTTCTACCATGCATATAAAAGCTTGCGTGGTCACTTGCTGTTGTATGTGAAATGGATTATGGAAACTATATTCGGAATCCATTATGAAATCCAATAACTATGAACAAGACCTTACTTTCAATAGGGTTTATAGGACTTGACATGAAACAACTATTTGGGTTTCATTAAAAACATTTATGTGTTGCATAGAGAAAAGTTTTATGATTTTCTAATGTACTTAATGTAATTTACATTTCTTTGTCGCTCCTAATTGGGAGACCCAGACAATTGGGTGTATAGCTATGCCTCCGGAGGCCACACAAAGTATTACACTAAAAGTGTAAAGCCCCTCCCCTTCAGCCTATACACCCCCCGTACTGCTACGGGCTCATCAGTTTTTATGCTTTGTGCGAAGGAGGTCAGACATCCACGCATAGCTCCACAGCTTAGTCAGCAGCAGCTGCTGACTATGTCGGATGGAAGAAAAGAGGGCCCATAACAGGGCCCCCAGCATGCTCCCTTCTCACCCCACTCTTGTCGGCGGTGTTGTTAAGGTTGAGGTATCCATTGCGGCTACGGAGGCTGGAGCCCACATGCTGCTTTCCTTCCCCATCCCTCAATTAGGGCTCTGGGTGAAGTGGGATCCCATCGGTCTCCAGGCACAGGAGACCGTGCTCCATCCACAGCTCCTGAGGACCCTGCTGGATAGGAGCCGAGTATCGTTCAGGGACATGGCCCTGCTACTTGGAGGTACTCTGTGTCCCCGTGGGGATCGCGCACAGCAACACTCCAGCATTGCTGGGTGTGCTAGTGCACCGGGGACAGCAGCGCTGGCTGCATTTGTGCCACTATACACTTCAGCGTCGCTGAGTGTATTTGTGTAGGGGGACTGCCGCGCTGACCGCCGCTGCCATGGTTATCACTGCGGCGCGGCTGGGACTGTTAGTGCGCCGGGGACTTCCGCGCCGACCGCGCTTATACGGCGGCCGCGCTTATAACTATAGTCCCCGGCTTCTGCGGCCTAGTCTCATTCTTTTCCCGCCCCCAGCCCTGCCAGTCAGGGGAAGGGCGGGACGCTGTACAGGTCGGCAGCACTGAGGGCTGGAGCATGCTTTGCATACTCCACCCCCCTCACTCTGCACAGTGGGGCACCAGTTCCCGCACTTTTCTGGGTCACGCCCACGGCTCCCTCCTCTCCCCAGGACGCTGGCAGCCATTCCTCTCAGCTCTGCTAACGCTGGAGAGGAGAGACAAGCTCAAAGAGACCCAGGCAGGAATTCTGGTGCCCACACAAACGCTTTGCGCAGGCGGTAAGCAGCACCTGTGGTGCTGGCCCCACTAGTGCAGAAGTGTATTTATAGTTTATATGATTATAGTCTATACTTTACACTGTACGGTGCACTGTTGATTTGTGGCTATTTACCCTCCTGTATTGCTCAGAGGAGACAACAGCATGTCGTCCACAAATAGCAAGGGTGCCATGGCACAGACTTACTATGCTGCCTGTGCAGCATGTACGGCTATACTGCCGGCAGGTTCCACTGACCCTCATTGTGTGCAATGCTCGGCCCCTGTGGCACTTTCTCAGCCGGAGCCTCTGCTAGGGGTGGCCCAGGGAGAACCACCTGTTAACACTGTCCAGGTGACAGGGACGGTTGGAACAGCAATGTCTTCCCGGGGTGTCTCATGGATCCCAGGGTGAGGTCTCTGACACGGACCGCAGCCCCAGACCGACTAAGCGAGCTCGCTATGAAATTCCCTCGACATCATCACAATGTTCAGGGTCTCAGCGAGAGGACTCTCTGTATGATGAAGCGGAGGTAGCTGATCAGGATTCTGATCCTGAAGCCGCTCTCAACCTTGATACTCCTGATGGGGACGCCATAGTGAGTGATCTTATTGCGTCCATCAATGAAATGTTGAATATTTCTCCCTCAGCTCCTCCAGTGGAGGAGTCAGCTTCTCAGCAGGAGAAATTCCGTTTCAGGTTTCCCAAGCGTACAAAGAGTATGTTTCTGGACCACTCTGACTTCAGAGAGGCAGTCCAGAAACACCGAGCTTATCCAGATAAGCGTTTTTCCAAGCGCCTTAAGGATACACGTTACCCTTTTCCCCCTGACGTGGTCAAGGGCTGGACTCAGTGTCCCAAGGTGGATCCTCCAATCTCCAGACTGGCGGCTAGATCCATAGTTGCAGTGGAAGATGGAGCTTCACTCAAGGATGCCACTGACAGACAGATGGAGCTCTGGTTGAAATCCATCTATGAAGCTATCGGCGCGTCTTTTGCTCCAGCATTCGCAGCCGTATGGGCACTCCAAGCTATCTCAGCTGGTCAGGCGCAAATTGACGCACTCACGTACGTCTGCGCCGCAGGTGGCGTCCATAACCTCTCAAACGTCGGCATTTGCGTCCTACGCTATTAATGCTGTCCTGGACTCTGCGACCCGTACGGCGGTTGCAGCCGCCAATTCGGTGGTAATACGCAGGGCCTTGTGGCTGCGGGAATGGAAGGCAGATTCGGCTTCCAAAAAGTGCTTAACTGGATTGCCATTTTCTGGCGACCGTTTGTTTGGTGAGAGATTGGATGAAATCATCAAACAATCCAAGGGAAAGGAAACATCCTTACCCCAAGCCAAACCAAAAACACCCCAACAGAGGAGGGGACAGTCGAGGTTTCGGTCCTTTCGGGGTGCGGGCAGGTCACAATTCTCCTCGTCCAAAAGGCCTCAGAAGGATCAGAGGAACGCCGACGCATGGCGGTCTAAATCACGCCCTAAAAAGACCGCCGGAGGTGCCGCTACCAAGGCGGCTTCCTCATGACTTACGGCCTCCTCACACCGCATCCTCGGTCGGTGGCAGGCTCTCCCGCTTTTGCGACACCTGGCTGCCACAAGTAAAAGACCGTTGGGTGAGAGACATTTTGTCTCACGGTTACAGGATAGAGTTCAGCTCTCGACCGCGGACTCGATTCTTCAGAACATCTCCGCCTCCCGAGCGAGCCGAGGCTCTTCTGCAGGCGGTGGGCATTCTGAAGGCAGAAGGAGTGGTGGTCCCGGTTCCTCTTCAGCAACAGGGTCACGGTTTCTACTCCAACCTGTTTGTGGTTCCAAAGAAGGACGGGTCCTTCCGTCCTGTTTTGGACCTAAAACTGCTCAACAAACACGTAAGGACCAGGCGGTTCCGGATGGAATCCCTCCGCTCCGTCATCGCCTCAATGTCCCAAGGAGATTTCCTAGCATCGATCGATATCAAGGATGCTTATCTCCACGTACCAATTGCTCCAGAGCATCAGCGCTTCTTGCGCTTCGCCATAGGAGACGAACACCTTCAGTTCGCGGCACTGCCGTTCGGCCTGGTGACAGCCCCAAGGGTTTTCACCAAGGTCATGGCTACAGTAGTTGCGGTCCTCCACTCTCAGGGTCACTCAGTGATACCTTACTTAGACGATCTGCTGGTCAAGGCACCCTCTCAAGAGGCATGCCAACACAGCCTCAACGTTACTCTGGAGATTCTCCAGAGTTTCGGGTGGATCATCAATTTTCCAAAGTCAAATCTGACACCGGTCCAATCACTGACATATCTTGGCATGGAGTTTCATACTCTTCCAGCGATAGTGAAGCTTCCGCTGGACAAACAGCGTTCACTACACACAGGGGTACAATCTCTCCTTCAAGGTCGGTCACACCCCTTGAGGCACCTCATGCACTTCCTGGGGAAGATGGTGGCAGCAATGGAAGCAGTCCCTTTCGCGCAGTTTCACCTGCGTCCTCTTCAATGGGCCATCCTACGCAAGTGGGACAGGAGGCCGACGTCCCTAGACAGGAACGTCTCCCTCTCTCAAGCAACCAAAGCTTCCCTTCGGTGGTGGCTTCTTCCCACCTCATTCTCGAAAGGGAAATCCTTCCTACCCCCATCCTGGGCGGTGGTCACGACGGACGCGAGCCTGTCAGGGTGGGGAGCAGTTTTTCTCCACCACAGGGCTCAGGGTACGTGGACTCATCAAGAGTCCTCACTTCAGATCAATGTTCTGGAGATCAGGGCAGTGTATCTTGCCCTAAAAGCGTTCCAGCAGTGGCTGGAAGGCAAGCAGATCCGAATTCAGTCGGACAACTCCACAGCGGTGGCTTACATCAACCACCAAGGTGGGACACGCAGTCGGCAAGCCTTCCAGGAAGTCCGGAGGATTCTCCTGTGGGTGGAAGCCACAGCATCCACCATATCCGCAGTTCACATCCCGGGCGTAGAAAACTGGGAAGCAGACTTTCTCAGTCGCCAGGGCATGGACGCAGGGGAATGGTCCCTTCACCCGGACGTGTTTCAGGAGATCTGTTGCCGCTGGGGGATGCCGGACGTCGACCTAATGGCGTCACGGCACAACAACAAGGTCCCAACATTCATGGCTCGATCAAGATCACAGAGCTCTGGCGGCAGACGCCTTAGTTCAGGATTGGTCGCAGTTTCAGCTTCCTTATGCGTTTCTTCCTCTGGCTCTGTTGCCCAGAGTGTTACGCAAGATAAGGGCCGACTGCCGCCGCGCCATCCTCGTCGCTCCAGACTGGCCGAGGAGGTCGTGGTACCCGGATCTGTGGCATCTCACGGTCGGCCAACCGTGGGCACTGCCAGACCGACCAGATTTGCTGTCTCAAGGGCCGTTTTTTCCATCTGAATTCTGCGGCCCTCAACCTGACTGTGTGGCCATTGAGTCCTGGATCCTAGCGTCTTCAGGATTATCTCAAGAGGTCATTGCCACTATGAGACAGGCTAGGAAACCAACGTCCGCCAAGATCTACCACAGGACGTGGAAAATATTCCTGTCGTGGTGCTCTGCTCAGGCGTTTTCTCCCTGGCCGTTTGCCTTGTCCACTTTTCATCTCAATCAGGACATCTCCTTACCCTCGTTTTGTCCTCATCCAGTTCACCAATGTGAAAAGGATTTGCACTTGTTAGATCTGGTGAGAGCACTCAGACTCTACATTTCTCGTACGGCGCCCCTGCGCCGCTCCGATGCTCTCTTTGTCCTTGTCGCTGGCCAGCGTAAAGGGACACAAGCTTCCAAATCAACCCTGGCTCGGTGGATCAAGGAACCAATTCTCGAAGCTTACCGTTCCTCGGGGCTTCCGGTTCCCTCAGGACTGAAGGCCCATTCTACCAGGGCCGTGGGAGCGTCCTGGGCCTTGCGACACCAGGCTACGGCTCAGCAGATGTGTCAGGCAGCTACCTGGTCGAGCCTGCACACTTTCACGAAACACTATCAGATGCATACCTATGCTTCGGCAGATGCCAGCCTAGGTAGGCGAGTCCTTCAGGCGGCAGTTGCCCACCTGTAGGACGGAGCCGTTACGGCTCTATTATGAGGTATTATTTACCCACCCAGGGACTGCTTTTGGACGTCCCAATTGTCTGGGTCTCCCAATTAGGAGCGACAAAGAAGAAGGGAATTTTGTTTACTTACCGTAAATTCCTTTTCTTCTAGCTCCAATTGGGAGACCCAGCACCCGCCCCTGTTTTTTGTATACACATGTTGTTCATGTTAAATGGTTTCAGTTCTCCGATATTCCTTCGGATTGAATTTACTTTAAACCAGTTTATAATTTTTTCCTCCTTCTGGCTTTTGCACCAAAACTGATGAGCCCGTAGCAGTACGGGGGGTGTATAGGCTGAAGGGGAGGGGCTTTACACTTTTAGTGTAATACTTTGTGTGGCCTCCGGAGGCATAGCTATACACCCAATTGTCTGGGTCTCCCAATTGGAGCTAGAAGAAAAGGAATTTACGGTAAGTAAACAAAATTCCCTTCTTCTCATTTTTTTAAGATTTCCGACTTGATGTAATTTAATGGGATTCTTCATTGTTAATTTGGCGTTACGAAAATCTGCTCTGACCATATAATGGACACCTAAAGTGCTGAGCTTATTACAAGACCCAACTCTGACAACTATACTGTAAATGTAATGTGTCCTCCCTCCTTACCCCTCAACAGGCTGCAATTTAGATCACGACCACTGTCTGGTCACATAAATAAATGCCAACAAAGTGAAGTAAATTTATCAACAATGGCTAATTTTTAGACCGTGCAAACGTAACAAGTTCTGCAGTAGTTTCTTAGCCGCACGAGAGAGTTGTCTTGTGATTGCAACTCGATCTGTTTGTTAAATAATTAAAATCTAACTCAAAAGTGATCCAATTTTTTTGTTTAATGGATATATTGCAAACCGATGATTACTGCACATTTTGAGCCAAAAAAGTTGTGCGATCAAAAGTGGATCCAAAAGAAAACAACAATTGGACATGTGAACAAAGCCTTAGGGGTACTTTGCACACTACGACATCGCAGGTGCAATGTCGGTGGGGTCAAATCGAAAGTGACGCACATCCGGCGTCGCTTTCGACATCGTAGTGTGTAAATCATTTTTGATACGATTAATGAGCGCAAAAGCGTCGAAATCGTATCATCAGTGTAGCGTCGGTCATTTCCATAATTTCGGAAGGACCGATGTTAAGATGTTGTTCCTCGTTCCTGCGGCAGCACACATCGCTGTGTGTGAAGCCGCAGGAGCGAGGAACATCACCTTACCTGCGTCCCGGCTGCATTGGGGAAGGAAGGAGGTGGGCGAGATGGTTACATCCCGCTCATCTCCGCCCCCTGCTTCTATTGGCCGCCTGCCGTGTGACGTCGCTGTGACACCGCACGACCCGCCCCCTAAGGAAGGTGGCAGTTCGCCGGCCAGAGCGACGTCGCATGGCAAGTAAGTGCATGTGAAGCTGCCGTAGCAATAATGTTCGCTACGGCAGCTACCACAAGATATCGCAGCTGCGACAGGGGTGGGGACTATCGCACTCGGCATCGCTACCATCGGCTTGCGGTGTCGTAGTGTGCAAAGTACCCCTAAGCCTAGACCATTTTTAAATGTCTCATATTTATCATCGTGGTTCATGCTGATAAATCTTTTTAATATTAAGACTGTCTGGTCAAAGAGTTTTATTTCACCATGACAGGTGGTATTCATGCCAGTCTTTGTGAGGGGGCATGCTCTGGCCAGATGCCCCATTCTTCTTAATGAATCAAGAGAGCGTGAAAGCTGGTCGGGATTGGAGAAGGATTTGTGGCAAGCGGGGGTTGCCACACTCTCATCTTGTCCCAGCTCCGTGCACTTAAAGCTGGGAAAAAATGGAATGAGAAAGAAAAAAGTCACAAAATTTTAGTACAGCCTCAAATTGCCCCAAAACATTGTGACTTTTCTAAGCTTTTTAAGCCAGGATTCTAAGGAAAAAGCTTTGCTAAAATTTATACCACTTATTAGCTACAAAAAAGAGAGAAGCGAAGGCAACTTCCAAAAGGAGCAGTGAATAAAATCCAAAAACCTGTATTGTAGAAGCATTAAAAACATCAAATTGACTGCAGGATAGTTAAAAACCTGATGCGTTTCTGTAAAAAGACACCCTTAGTCATAGGCTAAGTCCTATCAGTAAGGGCGTCTTTTCACATGCCAGAAACGCATCAGGTTTTAACTATACTACAGTCAGTTTGATGTTTTTGCGAAAAAGGAGAAAAGTTCAGGGCACTGCCCCAACACCAAAAAACTTTCAGAACATCCTATACTGGGCCGAAAAAGGTGCACATGCTCTGCGGTGCCATTGATGTGAATAAACATGTGAACATCAGAGCAATAAAAAAGGAATAAACATCAGGCACTCACCAGTTGCTGCTTGTGCAAGTTTTGTTGTTTTATTCGTGCAGGTTACAAGTGCATGGAGTGGAGAGGAGGGAGTGGACGCTACACACGTCCAAAGACGACGGCGGCCGTTTCGCACCTGTCTGGTGCTTCAGCTGGTCCAGCTGAAGCACCAGACAGGTGCGAAACGGCCGCCGTCGTCTTTGGACGTGTGTAGCGTCCACTCCCTCCTCTCCACTCCATGCACTTGTAACCTGCACGAATAAAACAACAAAACTTGCACAAGCAGCAACTGGTGAGTGCCTGATGTTTATTCCTTTTTTATTGGTTTGATGTTTTTAATGATTCTACAATAAAGGTGTTTGGATTTTATTTACCGCTCCTTTTGGAAATTGCCATTCCTTGTGTGAGCCTTTTCTGGTGGTTACCATGCCTGAGGATCCGGCACCCATTCCCTACATTCAATGTGGTTAGTTTCCATTTTTTCTTTGTTTTTTTAACCACTTGTTAGTTGGCTTGCTTTGTGCCAAAAATGTGCACCACAATTCTGTCTCATTTTTAGTAGATAGTGTCACTCATTAGGTAGCTACCTTTTCCAAAAAGCCACAACTTTTTCCACAAGGCCATGTCCTCTCGTCAGTCAATTCATAAAAAGTGTCTAAAACACATCCTAAGTTTGATGGAGGTCATGACAGGCAGTTTGGGGCACAAATTAGAGCAGAATTCTGACAAACTTAACTTGATAAATATACCCCAGTATGTTTTTTACCCAAAGCTAAAAAGTATATCCAATATGTTTAGACCCTCACTGCACTCTCAGTGGACCAATGTGTATAAACTATAATCTCTCCAAATCCTCTGTTACTATATAAAAAAGCAGAAAAACATACAGAAGAAAAAGATTTTCTTCAGTTTCATTTTAGAACTATCCACCAATAAGAAACTTATTGTGAAGTGCTAAAACAAGAAAGATAATATTCACCCCAATCAAGCAAAAATTACTGAGTCTTATAGAAAATCCTCACCCCCTCCGTAACTTTGTAAAATCAGTAAATTGTACAGGTAACAAAGAATCTTTCAACATGTAGCACAACCCTCCATCTTGATGAAAAGTTTCAGACACTTGCCTCTTCCTGAATATTATGTTTCTTTTTTTGTACTTCTCAGTATGGTTTTTATTGAAGGATGGTTATAAAATTATATTGAAGAAATAACTTTTTCCACTGTTTTATTCCAATTCTTGTCATCTCATGCCACTCATCTTGGCATTTGTGGAGCAAAATGACGTAAGGAAAGAGACTGTACTAAGGCATCTATCCTCTGTACAGTCTTCCCGTAATTACATAGATTATCTGCTCTTAACACTAGAAGTCCCAGAAATTTCGAGCTCCCCCCTGAAGTCCCGAAAGAGGGTCAAATGACCCTTAAGGCCACGTCTCACTAAGCAACATCGCTGCTGAGGCACGATTTTTGCGACGCAACAGCGATGTTGCTAGCGATGTTGCTGTGTGTGACATCCAGCAACAAGCCGGCCCCTGCTGTGAGGTCGTTGGTTGTTGCTGAATGTCCTGGACCATTTTTTAGTTCTTGCTCTCCCGCTGTGAAGCGCACATCGCTGTATGTGACAGCGAGAGAGCAACAACTGAATGTGCAGTGAGCAGGGAGCCGGCTTCTGCGGACGCTGGTAACCAATGTAAATATCGGGTAACCAAGAAGCCCTTTCCTTGGTTACCCGATATTTACCTTTGTTACCAGCGTCCGCCGCTCTCATGCTGTCAGTGCAGGCTCCCTGCACACATAGCCAGACTACACATCGGGTAATTAACCCGATGTGTACTCTGGCTAGGAGTGCAGGGAGCCAGCGCTAAGTGGTGTGCGCTGGTAACCAAGGTAAATATCGGGTTGGTTACCCAATATTTACCTTAGTTACCAAGCGCAGCATCGCTTCCACGCGCCGCTGCTGGCTGGGGGCTGGTCACTGGTCACTGGTTACTGGTGAGATCTGACTGTTTGACAGCTCACCAGCAATCCGTGTAGCGACGCTCCAGCGATCCCTGCCAGGTCAGGTTGCTGGTGAGATCACTGGAGCGTCGCTTAGTGTGACGGTACCTTTAGTCCAAACTGACACTGATGGCTCAAATTAGCATCCTTTCATTTGTAAATGTGGCCATTGCCTGAGGAATCTGCGGGGGCAATTGTGTTGATCCACCTCAACAAAGGTCTTGTAAGAGAGTGTAAACAAAAGAAATCCTTCAGGTCATTCGACCGGTCTCTGAGTTCCAAAGGTAGAAATGTTAAATGATCCCTCTCTGGGACTTCTAGTGTTAATGTTTATCCAGACAGAATTCATTTTAGGAGGTTTTGGAGCAGAAACTCCTTAAAAAGGTTTAGGTATTGCTCGGTTTCCACCCTGAAAACTGTGTAAAAAAAATCTGTGTGCTCATACACTTACTCTGGTTTCCTTTAAGGGTGAAGTGGCATGTAAAAGTTTTGGCACCCCTTGTTAAAATTACTGTTATTGTGAGTAGTTAAGCAAGTTGAAAATGAAATGATCTCTAAAAAGGAAAAACTTAAAGCTGACACATTATCTTTGTACGTTAGGCATTAAAAATATCTATTTTCTTATTTTATATTTTAAAATGAACAAAAAAGGAAAATGGGCAGATGCAAAAGTTTGTGCACCCTGCATGGTTAGTACCTGGTAGCACTCCCTTTGGCAAGTATTACAGCTTGTAAACACTTTTTGTTTGAGGGATTTTCATCTATTTTTCCTTGAAAAAGTTTTCCAGTTCTGTGAGATTCCTGGCTCGTCTTGCATGCTCTGCTCTTTTGAGATCTAGCCACAGATTTTAAATGATGTTCTGATCAGAGGACTAAGGCGGGCAGGTGCGATGTCGGTGGGGTCAAATTGAAAATGACGTACTTCCGTCATCGCATGCGACATCGTAGTGTGTAAAGGTTCGATGATACGATTAACGAGCGCAAAAGCGTCGTAATCGTATCATCGGTGCAGCGTCGGCGTAATCCATAATTATGCTGACGCGACGGTCCGATGTTGTTCCTCGTTCCTGAGGCAGCACACATCGCTGTGTGTGAAGCCGCAGGAGCGAGGAACATCTCCTACCGGCGTCACCGCGGCTTCCGTAGGATATGCGGAAGGGAGAAGGTGGGCGGGATGTTTACATCTCGCTCATCTCCGCCCCTCCGCTCCTATTGGCCGCCTGCCGTGTGACGTCGCAGTGACGCCGTACGACCTGCCCCCTTAATAAGGAGGTGGGTCGCCGGCCCGAGCGACGTCCCAGGTCAGGTGAGTCCATGTGAAGCTGCCGTAGCGATAATGTTCGCTATGGCAGCTATCACAAGGATATTGCAGCTGCGACGGGGGAGGGGACTATCGCGCTCGGCATCGCAGCATCGCCTTGCGATGTCGCAGTATGCAAAGTACCCCTAAGGGCCATTGTAAAACCTTCAGCTTGCGCCTTTTGAAGTAGTCTATTGAGGATTTTTATGTGTGTTTAGGATCATTATCCATTTGTAGAAGCCTTCCTCCTTTCTACTTCAGCTCAGTTACAGATAGTGCTATGTTTGCAGCAAGAATTTGTTGAAATTTCATTGAATCTATTCTTCCTTCTACCCATGAAATGTTCCCCGTGCCATTGGATGCAACACAACCTAAAAGCATGATTGATCAACCCCCATGTTTCTAGGTTGGTGAAATGCTCTCTTCCTGAAATTCTGTGCTTTTTTCTCTCCACACATACCTTTGATCATTGTGGCTAAGAGTTCTATCTTAACGTCCACAGAATTTGGTTTCAAAATGCATGAGGCTTGTTTACATGTTCTTTTGCATACTGCTGACACTGAATTTTATGTTGAGGATGCAGGGGAGATTTTCTTCTGATGACTCTTCCATGAAGGCCATATTTGTAAAGGTGTATAAGAACAGTAGAACATTGTACCACAACTCCAGAGTTTGCTAAACCTTTCTGAAGGTCTTTTGCAGTCATGCAGGGTTTCTGATTTGCCTATCAATCCTACAAGCAGCTCACACAGAAATTTTGCATGGCTTTCCAGACCTTATCTTGAAATCCACTGTTCCTGTTAATTGCCATTTCTTAATTACATTTTAAACTTAGGAAAAAGAGCAACTTGAAAATGCTTTGCTATATGCTTAAAGTCTTCACCTACTTTGTCGGCCTCAACTATTTCCATTTCCAGACTGCTAGGCAGCAGCTTAGAAGAATCAATGGCCGTTGTTGTTTGGCACAAGGTTAGAGGAGGCAGAGTTTTTCTAAACTGTGAAATTTCCCATCACCTGCCCTTTCCTAACAATGATGGTGAACAAGTCATAACCCTGACAGGCTAATTAAGGTCTGAAACCTTGGCCAAAGTTATCTGGGCACAGAAATCTCCAAGGGTACCCAAACTATTGCATCGGCCCATTTCCTTTTTGTAATTTTTCAAATGTACAAGATGAAAATATATATTTTTTTGGGTGGGGGGATAAAATACAAAGAAAGTGTGTCAACTTTAACTTTATGCCTTTTAGATATAATTTCATCTTCAACTTGCTTAACTGATCACAATAATAGTAATTTTGACCAGGGGATCCCAAATACATGTCATTGTATGTACACTCAGAGATTTTTTTGTAGAACTTTCTAGTGCAAACTGCTGCAGGCATTGCTCCTCTATTGGGAGTTTTTGGAGGAGATTTAGATTTCCTGAAGTAGTTTTTGAAGCATTTTTCCAGACATTTTATAACAAAAGCATTTTTTCACCATTTTTCGACTGGGCCCAGAATGGAGCAAATTCCACTAGGATCAGCTTCACCAAAGCATATACCTTCTTTTTTCCCCCCAGGTGTTTTTTCAAAACCTGAAGCAGAAAAAATAAACACACAACACACCGAACCTATGAACAGCAAGGTGCCTTTAAACGATAAATGAATAGAACTAACCTTTCAAATGTTTTTGAAAGGATTTTTCAACATTTTTTTTAAGGAGACCCACTGACAAACATTTCTTAAAAAAAAACTCTGTATGCTCAAACCCTAACACTTCAATAGAACATACCGGATTATGGGCGTCCCATGAATTTGGTTCTAATGTGGCTTAGAACCAAAACCGGTACTATAATTAATGACGAGGCATTATTGAAAAATACATTCTCAATTCTTACCATGTAGAGCTGTTGGCGAGTTCATTCAAGGTGCTCGGCGTACGTATGAATTTATCGAGGATGTTAACAATTTGACCAAATTTGGGTCGGTCACTTCTACACTTCTGCCAACAATCCAGCATAAGCTGATGTAAAACCACAGGGCAGTCCATGGGGGGAGGCAGGCGGTACCCCTCATCTATTGCTTTAATTACCTATTAGGAAACATTAAAATGCATTACCATTATGACAGTATCATTCATTTCTCTAACGTGGACTATTTCAGTTGATGTGATTATTTTCTTTTATGTTAAGTTTCCTGAAAAGATGTAAACCTCTGAAGTGGACAAATAGACTTAAAATCCGTAATACAAATAGATATTGAGAGAAAGTGTGTCCCTCCTTTAGACACATATAAAGGAGGGGCGCTCTGTTCTTTGTATTGTTTAGTATAATGAGTATTATATACTATAATAATAATTCTTCCATGCTTTTGGGGTGCAGTAAAAATAACTTACAATCATGATGCTTCACGTCCAGATGAATATGGCAATACCAATATTTTATTATTTTAAGTGGTAAAAAAATATTTGAATTTTGTAAAAAAAAAATTGGCTCGGGTCATCTCAGATCCATACTTTTTGCATGGCTCTAGTTTTCTTTGGTATCATTTTAGGGTACATGCAAAGCTTAGATTAATGTTTATTGCATTCTTTCAGGGAGGAGCGGTGATTTAAAAATGGAAATTCTAACATCTTATTTTTTGGGGAGGGTTTTTATGGAGTTTTTCTTTTGAGTTATGGTATTTTATATATTAATATATTGTGCTTTTCCGTGCATGGAGTTATGAACATTGTTACGCTCATGACCCTGGTTTGGGCTCCTCTCCACATCAGGCTTTGCAAGTAGCCTGTCATATTCCAATTTGATGAACTTCCTTGGCTTATTTAAGGACTTCTAAGACTCTCACTTGGACTCTGGTATTGATTGATGGAATCTAACCCTGTTTAACTTTGTTTGAGGGTCTGAGTTTGACAATTTACTGCTATGCATCTTGGCTACTGTTTGAATTTCAGAGTCCTGTCTGCAAACTGCACTGGGTCTTTGGACCTTCAGTATCATGTCCACCTTCTTTTTGGTGTGACTTCCAAGGTTGTAAGACTTCCGTATTTCTCCTTCTGCCTTCCAAGCATTCTGTTACCCATCTCAACTTGTCAGTAACTCTGCTACCTGTCTGCCTGCGGTCTCCAGTCATCTTGTTGCTTGTCTGCCAGTGGTCACCAGTATCCTGCTACCTGTTTTCATTCATCAGTACTCTTCTACCTATCTGCCGGTAATTCTTTTACCTGTATTCAGTGGTGCGTGACCTTCTACCAGTCTGATAGCAGCCTTCTGCAACCCTGCTTTCTTCTACAGTCATCTGTATACTTTCTGTTCTTCCAAGCTCTTGTGCTACTCCACCATCTGTCACAGGTCTTCAGTTAAGCAACCATTTGCCCTTGCTATGTTTGCCCATTATGTTTTGTAAATTTGCTCATGTCAATTATCTGCCTGTCTATTTCTTGACTTGATTAAACTGTTATTTTTGTATTTTATGTGTCCTTCTTTCGCATGCTCCACCTGAATACTGCAGCGGTGGCCGCATGTCCACCAGGAGCAGTGGGCTCTCTCTGTTGCTGTCATAGATGTTAATTCCGGTGCAGGCAGACAGACAGGGGTGGGAATAAATAACAAGGCCAGCCCATATATTTCCTTCCTTCGCACCTGTCAATTAAATAGCAGTGCATTGCTGTAACTTTACTTGCACGTATTTCTATAATAAAACATCCAATCTCAGAACAAAAGGTATACTTACATTCAGCATCCTAGTGTCAGTATAGCACTGGCTTTACTTTATATATGAACATCCTGCTGGTTGGTTCCCTTTATTTATAGGAGCACTTTTTTATGGAAAAGTAATAATAAATCATTTATAGTATTATATCTATAGTGTCATGCTTTGGTTTCATGGATGTGGTGGTCAGTCTTTTATATTAGTACTAGAAGGTGGCCCGATTCTACGCATCGGGTATTCTAGAACTTACGTATTGTGTAGTTCATGTATGATTTTTGTTATATATATATATATATATATATATATATATATATATATATATATATATATATATATGTTGTTGTGTGTAGTTACCAAGTGTTTGTGTAGGGCGCTGTACATGTTCTGGGTGTTGTCTGGGTGAGATGGGGGGTGAGAGCGGTGTTGTTTGTGTGTTGCGTTGTTTGTGGAGCGCTGTGTGTCTGTAGCGTTGTGTGTGTGTTGCACGGTTTGTGTGTGTGTGGTGTGTTTTGGGGGGAGGTATGTTTTGTGCAATGTGTGTGTTGTGCGGTATGTGCGTATATTTGTGTGTGCAGCGTTGTCTGTGTGTGGGTGTCTGTGTAGGGAAGTTGTTTGTGGTTCCCAGTGTGTGTGTGTGGTGTGTTGTGCAGTGCGCGCGCGTGTGTGTGTTGGGGGGAGGTGTGCACTTCCCATCGTGCTCCATCCCCCATGCAGCGCACTCCCCATCGTGCTCCATCTCCTATGCTGCGCACCTTCCATCGTGCTCCATCTCCCATCCTGCGCACTCCCAAACGTGCTCCATCCGCCATGCAGCGCACTCCCGATCGTGCTCCATCCCCCATGCTGCGCACTCCCAAAAGTGCTCCATCCGCCATGCTGCGCACTCCCAAACGTGCTCCATCCGCCATGCTGCGCACTCCCTTTCATGCTCCATCCCCCATGCTGCGCACTCCCAAACGTGCTCCATCCCCCATGCTGCGCACTCCCAAACGTGCTCCATCCCCAATGCTGCGCACTCCCCATCATGCTCCAAGCCTCCCCCAGCATCAGCCTCCCCCTCCCAGCCTCCCCCAGCATCAGCCTGCCCCTGCATCAGCCTTTCTCCTTCTAGCCTCCCCCAGCATCAGCCTCTCTCCTCCTAGCCTCTTTCCTCCCAGCCTCCCCCAGCATCAGCCTCCCCTAGCATCAGCCTCTCTCTTTCCAGCCTCCCCCAGCATCAGCTTCCCCCAGCATCAGCCTCTCTCCTCCCAGCGTCCCTCGTCCCAGCCTCCTCCAGCATCAGCCTCCCCCTCCCAGCCTCTCTCAGCATCAGCCTCTCTCCTTCCAGCCTCCCCCAGCATCAGCCTCTCTCCTTCCAGGCTCCCCCAGCATCAGCCTCCCCCAGCATCAGCCTCTCCCTCCCAGCCTCCTCCAGCATCAGTCTCTCCCTCCCAGCCTCTCTCAGCATCAGCCTCTCTCTCCTTCCAGACTCCCCCAGCATCAGCCTCCCCCTCCCAGCCTTCCCCACGATCAGCCTCTGTCCTCCCAGCCTCCGTCTTCCCCTCCCAGCCTCCCTCAGCATCAGCCTTCCCCAGCATCAGCCTTCCCTTCCCAGTCTTTCCCAGCATCAGCCTCCCTCTCCCAGCCTTCCCCAAGATCAGCCTCTCTGCTCCCAGCCTCCTCCAGCACGCCGTGCTCCTCTGCCGACACTCACACACCCGATCGCATACACTCACACACACCCGATCGCATACACTCACACACACCCGATCGCATACACTCACACACACCCGATCGCATACACTCACACACACCCGATCGCATACACTCACACACACCCGATCGCATACACTCACACACACAGACACTGACAATATCGCACATACGCGCTCACAGTCACAACATCCGGAGATACCACATGCTTCTGGCCATGTGATTCTCCGTCAGGTCCTGGAAGGTCACAACAGCACAGTATCGAGGCCGAGAAGCAAGTGATATCGGCGGATGCTGTGAGTGTGTAGATGCGATGTAATGTGTGTGTGAGGTGTGTGTGAGAGTGAGTGTGATCTGATGTGTGTGTATGTGTGTGTGTGTGTGTGTGCTGTTATGTGTGTGCGTGTAGATGTCCGGCCGAAGCAGGACCTTGATGCGCTGGTAACTATGCAACCATGGTTACCAGCGTATCTCGTCCCCCGCTCGCACGGGAGCCCACACCAGCATACGGCAAGGCCAGCAATGCGAGGGTAAGTGTCGGCTGGGCTGGCGGCGTACGCTGATGTGGGCTCCCGTGGGTGGGGGGGGGTCGGGGGGGTCGGGTACAGTACTCACCCGGGAGTCGTTTCTCCGTCCGTGTCAGTTCGGGGACTGCGTGTGGGGGGCGGGGCCAGAGCTAGCGTGCATTGCGTGAGGGGGGCGGGGTGTGGCGTGGCCGAGTTGCCAATCCCTGCAGGGTGCCGGGGCGAGAGGCCAATCTGTGGGGGGGCGGAGCCTGGGCGAGCGGCTGGCCAATCCGTGTGGGGGCGCAGCCTGGGCGAGCAACCAATCCGTGTGGGGGGGCGGGGCCATGGCGAGCCCAGCGGCCAATCAGCTTTGTGTCACCGTAAGGACACTGTCACCGTGACACAATTTTGGAGCATGACAGACAGACAGACAGACAGACAGACAGACAGACAGAATAAGGCAATTATATATATAGATTCCATTCCTTTCTGACTGAGCACTCAGCCCTTTAGCTAGAGCATTTTCATTTAGCTGGATCCTACCTGCCCATGTTGTTGGCTGTCGGGCTCACACAAATTGGCCAATTTGTAAACCAAGTATCTATTTTTTTCCAATAGCAGTAATGCAGTGCTAAAATTCCTATGTTTCATGTTTACATATTTTAGCTTTTCAGAGTGCAGCTGTACATTTGTGTATGCTTCGGTTTCCGGTCTCGATCCAGTGACCTTTACATGCATAGGCAGTTTCTCTGCTGCTAGTCAGGTGTTTTTTACTTTCCTAATTTGTCTCTGTCCTATCACAGCTTAGGTGGGGCTTTTTTTGCTCAATTTGCACCAACCTTCTTTGCTGGTTATAGTTTTAGGTGGATTCTGCTATGGAGTTCCAGCCCTACAACTCAGTGATATTATCTTCCAGACAAATACCAGTTGTTTTACTTTTCTGTGTTTTTTCTAATTTACCTTCCCAACACCTTTCCTCATTTTTCATATAAGGTTGGTGGGAGGTTTCTATTGCTTTCACTTATTATACTCCTTTTTCCCCCTTATGCATGTGCTTTATGTTTCCTCACCTTGAAGCCCCATTACCCTCTGAACACTTTCCTGTTTCAGTTAGTTGTGCATAGCTAACCCCCTCTAGTTCCTGAAGTGGAATGAGAAACAGCTTGATGGCCTTTTAGGGAGCCAGGTCCAAGCTGTGGTTTTTAGTTGTGTGGCTAGGGATTTTGTGGTCTGTACAGAAGCTATTAGAGTGTGGCTGCAGTGTTGAAGGCTTATTTCTTTCATTACCCATGTTTGATATAGGTATGTTCATAACATATTGTACAAAATATAGTGATTGTCAGTTAAGAGCAAACATTTTTAATTTCTATTTTGCTCTGAATCAGTGTCCTCAACATGTAGGCTAAGAACAAATGAAATAGTGAATTATTAAGACAATCAATGAAAATAATGGTTGAATTTAATTAACCAGCATCATTCTGTAGTATTATGTATTTACATGTAAAATTACAAGGACTTAATCTCTGGACCAGTGCCTATATCCACAATGGAAGGAGGTTTTCCCAAATCACTCCAGGACTTTACTAATAAAAAAAATTGTCCGATCAACTTTAAAGGATAAAGAAAATAGTTTTAACTCGACAAATACTGAGTTTTGACCATTGATCGGACAATGTTTGCCTATTGGACAACCTTATTATGGCCGTAAGGTAAATTAAAGTATGATGAGATTACTGCTAAGCCTCCATGGTGCCTTTATTTTTGCACATAAAGTCCAATTTGGCCTTGAGCTTAAGGTTTTATCTAATTGTAGACTGCCTGATTGGTAAGGATGCGTCTCTTGATAACCTCATTGAAAAGCTATACATATACAGGAATTGTCTTTCCAGTTGCCCTATTGAAGAATATGGATTTCATAGAGAGAATCTTTACACTAAGGTCCCTAACTTGGAGTCACAGCAGACATGATACATGGGTTCACTCTGGTGAAGCCAGCCCATTTATGCATTACGAGGTTGTCCATTCATTTCATTTATGGCCCATCTCAACTGACCATGACTGCCTATGAGAACTGATTTTGGAGATCTTGATGGGACAGCCCATTTAAACTGTTTATTCCCAGGGACACATCATTATTTGGCTAAGAAATAAAAAGGGGAAATCCGCTTGGTCAGGTGAAGGAATTCCATTCTATAATTTTCTAGCATAAAATATTGAAGGAACATCTTGATCTTTGAATTTTTGGGGGAATTCAACATAGTGTTACTTTTTATTCATATTTTAATAGTGTTCATTTAAATATCTCGCACCTTGTGATAGAGGGGTGTAAAAAAAATTGAGATTTCAAATTCTATAAAATAAAACAAATAATTGTTTACCTGCATTTTGAATTTACCACCACTTTGGTGCACTCTGGTGGTCCCTTCCAGTTCAATAATAATGATGATCCATCCATCAATCACTTGATCACTGCAGCGCATAACTGGCCTTGACAATCGCTTGATTATTGGACAGGACATAATCAGTGGAGTCCTGGGGAACCACCAGAGTGCCAATACTTGTGCAACAAGGGATTTAAAGACTAAAGCCAGTGTCACACGGTACGATCTATTGTGCGATCGCACAAGCGATCGTACCCGCCCCCGTCGTTTGTACATCATGCGCAATTAGTTGCCCGTGGCGCACAAACACGTTAACTTTCTGTCACACGTACTTACCTCCCAGACGACGTCGCTGTGGGCAGCGAACATCCTCTTCCTGAAGGATGAGGGACGTTTGGCGTCACAGCGACGTCACACAGCGGCCGGCCAATAGAAGCGGAGGGGCGGAGATGAGCGGGACGTAACATCCCGCCCACCTCCTTCCTTCCGCATTGCCAGCAGGACGCAGGTAAGCTGTGTTCATCGTTCCCAGGGTGTAACATGGAGGGATGTGTGCTGCCTCGGGAATGATGAACAACTGGAGCACAGAAGGAGGACCGATATTATGGAAATGAACGACATGTCAATGAGCAACAATAAGGTTAGTATTTTTGCTCGTTCACAGTCGTTCAGAGGTGTCACACGGTACGACATCTCTAACGATGCCGGATGTGCATCACTAACGACGTGACCCCGGCGACATATCGCCCGATATATCCTACCGTGTGATGCCGGCATAAGAAATGGTTCTTCTTTATATTTAATCATTCACAACACTATTGCAACTTTTGAAAAATCCTGGAAACATATTTAAATAATTTACAAGTCCAAACATGATATTTTTTTTGTAATATAAGGATCCTAAGTAACTCACATCTTGATTAGACATTTCCCAGTATGGCCTCTCTCCATATGAGATGACTTCCCACATGACGATGCCGTAACTCCACACATCACTTGCTGATGTGAACTTTCGGTAAGCAATGGCTTCTGGTGCTGTCCACCGGATGGGAATTTTACCTCCCTTTTAAGATAAATCAAACAACTTGTTACAATGAATATAAAAAAAGGAATGCATCAAATTATTTAAAAAGAATATAAAACTTACTGAAATGAGTTAAGTGACTGTTCTTTAGTAATAAAAAAGTCAATAGCACAATAAAAATCTGTCTTTAACTACATTGATCAAATAATCAATGTTCAAAAAAAGAATTACAGCAGTTTATTCTGTGTAATCCGAGAGCAGCATTTTAGGTACTGAGACCTTTTTTTACAGGGATGTGTCAATAGACTGTGTTGTGTAAATAAAATTAGTTTTTTTTATCAGCAGGAGATTATCACTACAGGACTAGGTGTGTCTTGCCTCCTAGTCAATTGCTCTGTGTAACCCTGCCTCCACCACTGATTAGCAGCTTTCTGTCCATATACAGTCTACACATCAGTGTTGCTGGAGGGGATATACAAGGCTTAGTATTCAGAGCTCTGATAAATTTGCACCAGTGAAGATAGTGATTGCATCAAAATGCCAGCATGTAAACCAATAAGTGACACATTATTGGTATGAGGGTCTCAGCTCCTACTTCATGCTGCTCTCAGATTACACAACAAACACCTCTGTGATTACGCTTTGTTTGAGAATCCCCAGTGCATGCTGGGATACTCAAATGAAGCGTCATCAGGGGTACAACTTGCAGTCACTGCTCTATGCTCTGCCTCTCCCTGAAACAAAGTGCCATCAGTGATCTCACTTGTGGGGGTGGCGCTGGTCTTTGCACAGTAGGTACCCTCTGCTCTGCGTGGCCAGCTTATTACTGATGATGTAAGCTGGCAACACAGAGCACGGTGTCACAGTGCACAGTGGGCAGGGACAGAACAAAAACAAGCCCAGCCCTTGAAATAAGCATCATTGATGATGATTCAATTCAGGAAAGGGGTCAGGGGCTGTGACAGCCTTTGCCCCATAATGATGCTTTGTTTGAGTATCCTGACATGCACTGGGATTTTCAAACAAAGAGTCATCACACAGGAAGTAGGGAACAAAATACTATAGCAGTTAGATAGTGTAGTTAGGGAAGGATAGGGAATTTTTTAATGCAAGTACTGTATATTATAAATTAGACAAACAAGGCATGGAGGATCCAGTGTGGAGAAAGATGTCCCAGTTAAGTATATATAATATGTAACTTTTATTCATTCATTTAAAATTTCCAGGAGTTCCAGATGGAATATACCAATATGCAAGTAAAATAGGTATCAAGTCAGGCCTACCTGTTTCAGCTAACAAGCCTTAAAGGGAACCAATCACCAGGATTTGTGTATATAACCTAAATCCAGTGCTATCCTGGCACTATCAGGCTGATTCTATACATACAGTGCTATAATGGCACTATCAGGCTGATTCTATACATACCTGTAGTGGTCAGCTCAGATGTTTAGGTTTTGAAATCCAAAAAAATAAAGTTTATAACATTAGCTGCTTGTTGAGTGACAGATGCACTGGAGCAGATAATATATTCATAGTTATCCCCTCCCCCTGTTAGAATTAGCATAAGCATTATACAAATGATTCACTTTGTCTCTTGCAGGACCTGTGTGAGGTCATACCCATGTGACCTGGTATCCAGCTTTGGTGGCTGAGGCCCCGCCCCTCCTGGTCACATGGGTATGACCTCACACAGGTCCTGCAGGATACAGTGAATCGTTTGTATAATGCTTATGCCAATTCTAACAGGGGGAGGGGATAACTATGACTATATGATCTGATCCTCAGCTGCTGTCACTCAACAAGGAGCTCATTTTTTAAACTTTACTTTTTTGGATTTCAAAACCTAAACATCCGAGTTGACCACTGCAGGTATGTATAGAATCAGCCTGATAGTGCCAGTATAGCACTGTATGTATAGAATCAGCCTGATAGTGCCAGTATAGCACTGTATGTATAGAATCAGCCTGATAGTGCCAGTATAGCACTGTATGTATAGAATCAGCCAGATAGTGCCAGTATAGCACTGTATGTATAGAATCAGCCTGATAGTGCCAGTATAGCACTGTATGTATAGAATCAGCCAGATAGTGCCAGTATAGCACTGTATGTATAGAATCAGCCTGATAGTGCCAGTATAGCACTGTATGTATAGAATCAGCCAGATAGTGCCAGTATAGCACTGTATGTATAGAATCAGCCTGATAGGGCCAGTATAGCACTGTATGTATAGAATCAGCCTGATAGTGCCAGTATAGCACTGTATGTATAGAATCAGCCAGATAGTGCCAGTATAGCACTGTATGTATAGAATCAGCCAGATAGTGCCAGTATAGCACTGTATGTATAGAATCAGCCAGATAGTGCCAGTACAGCACTGTATGTATAGAATCAGCCTGATAGTGCCAGTATAGCACTGGATTTAGGTTATATGCAAAAATCCAGGTGATTGGTGCAGTTTAATAATGGCATGGACTAAAGACTGAAAACCCAGCTTTTAAATACCCTTGTCTACTTATCACAGGGCATTCCTAATTTTTTTGCAGGTAAAGCTGGGAAGAAACTAACCATAATCTTTAAAGAAACTAATATCAAAATAAAATACATTACATCAATCAAAATGCATTGCAAAAATAACAAATGATCCAAAACATACTAACGATATATATATATATATATATATATATATATATATATATATATATATATAATACCATATATCCATCAGTAATGTAACATAAGATCTTGTCTAGTGATCAGGGCGAAAGGTATGTAAGTTTCCAAAGTGCATTTCAATTCCCTATCAATAGTTTATGTCTATGGTCACCTCCTCTCAATCGTCTGTATACTTTCATTACCCATAAATTTAAACCCAGTTAAATCTCCTTTATGTACTAAAGATAAGTGTTTGGATACTGCAGATGAAGAAACAGCCAAAGGGTTAAGTGCGTCTGACAAATACCTTAAGGCTGGGGCCACACGAGCACTAGTGCGAGTGCATCGCATGACACTTGGCTCCCACTCTGCTGGAGTGTAAGCCGAGTGTCATGCAACTGTGATCCTGCGATCGCAGCACAGCTGCGGAGGACAAGGTGAGCACTGCGGAGGAGAGGGAGGGACTAATCTCCCTATCTCCTCCATTGTCAGCAGATGCAATTATCGTAGTGCACTCCGCTGTAATGTCAGTGCAATGCGATGTTTCTCTCGCACCTATAGACTTGTATGGGTGTGAGAGAAAACAAATCAGATTCCACCCGCAGCATACTACTAATCGGACCTCGAGAAAAATCGCTTATGGGAGCGGCTCCATAGAGTAACATTGGTCCGAGTGGAATGCAATTTTTTATCGCATTCCACTTGCTCCGTTTTACTCACCATGTGTCCTTAGCCTAAGGGGTGCTGTCATACACTCTACATACTAATCAGTATAAATAGTGCACTTTATAAGATATACAATATGAGTGCTATTACCATTAATAAAATCACGCATGGTAAATGTTAGTGATTCACATGAAGCGAGTGCATTTATGTGCATATTCACATGATTTCCACCATATTAACAATAGCAACATAATCTGTGTTGAGGAACTTGCATTTCATGGCTACATTTCTCGCCGGCTTATTGACCTCTTTGTTCTCCAACAGTTAGATTATTTTGTTTGCTGTTTTTATCATTCAATGTTTTAATAAGATGTATTAATTCTTTTTCTACAAGTTCCTGGAACTGTTCTATGGGCTGCCGGCCTCGATTGTATACGAGAAAAGAAAGGGTTAACTGTAGAAAAACTCTCACTTAAAGTTAGGTTGTTTGCGAGGGATTCTCTTTCCAATTGCTTTATGTGTAACAAGGTTTTCTGTTCTTGGAAATAAAGGATGGAATGCTTATTTTCCGTAGATTTTGTATATGCCTCTAATCCTTGTTCATTTATATTGTCCCACGGAAGAAAAGGAGGAAACGTGCAGACATGACATGATATCATAACAGGAACCATAAATACTAGTGTCTCCAGTTTGGGATTTGTCTAGTGATATTCTGTCTGAGGCCTCCCACACACTCACGTGCCGCCGGTCCGTGTGTGTCATTTTTTACACGGACCCGAGACACGTGCACATGGGGACCAAGGTAATCCCTATGGTTAGGAGACACGTAAATATTTTGGAACGGAACGTGTGTCCATTCCGTACTTACGTGTCTCCGAGTGTTAAAAATGCTGACATGTCCGTGTTGCTCCAGCATCACGGGTGTCACACGGCCCGCACCCGTACCACACAGATGTAGTTTGGATGCGGTCCCGTGTGACACGCGCCAGAGAAAACACACATGTCAGAGTTAAAAAAAAAAATCGTTACTCACCTTCTCCAGCCCTCCTGTCTCTGCCGCTGCTGTCACTTGCTGCCGACCGCCGCTCATTATACTCATTTAACATTCACTTCACTGCGGCCGGCAGCAGCAGCAGCGGGGAGACAGGAGGGCTGAAGACCGAAGATCAGCACCACGGACAGCAGCGCGGACCACGTGAGTATGCAAATTACCGGTTCTCCATGTGTTATCGCGGATAGCACACGGAGAACACACGTGGCCCGCACGTACCAGAGACACGTACTTACCTACATGCAACACACAGGGTAAATACGTGTCTCGCGGCACGTGCATTATTTTCACGTGAGTGTGTCAGAGGTCTGAATCTCAGATTTCCCTGCTTTCCAAATGATTAAGTTTTTCACCTATAAAGAAATGTGATACTTTTAAAACCATCCTTGATGTCAATAAGCAAGCAAGAAACTGTATATACTGTATATCATTGTTAGTATGTTTCAGATTATATGTGTTCTTTTTGCAGGGCATTTTGATTGCAGATCGGTTTAATGTGTTTTGTTTTTACCCTTTAGGTACAATGATGTGAAAAAGTATTTGCCCCCTTCCTGATTTATTATTCATTTGCATGTTTGTCACACTTAAATTTTTCAATTTAAGAAACAAATTCAAATATTCACAACTGTTCCATGTTTTCGATATTTGTGAATAATGGCTCTTACTGTGGCTCGATGGAGTCCCAAACCTTTAAAAATGGCTTTATAACCTTTTCCAGACTAATACTTGTTTCTCATTTGTTCCTGAATTTCTTTCGATCATGGCATGATGTGTGACTTTTGAGAATCTTTTGGTCTACTTCACTTTGTCAGGCAGGTCCTATTTAAGTGATTTTTGTTTTTATTGAGAACAGGTGTGGCAGTAATCCGACCTGGATGTGGCTAGGGAAACTGAACTCTGCTTCCCAAAGATCTGATAAACCACAGTTAATTTATCTTACAGGGTACCTTCACACTTAGCGATGCAGCAGCGATCCGACCAGCGATCTGACCTGGTCAGGATCGCTGCTGCATCGCTACATGGTCGCTGGTGAGCTGTCAAACAGGCAGATCTCACCAGCGACCAGTGACCAGCCCCCAGCCAGCAGCGACGTGCAAGCGACGCTGCGCTTGCACGGAGCCGCCGTCTGGAAGCTGCGGAGACTGGTAACTAAGGTAAACATCGGGTATGGTTACCCGATGTTTACATTAGTTACCAGTGTGAGCAGGGAGCAGGGAGCCGCGCACACTGAGCGCTGGCTCCTTGCTCTCCTAGCTACAGTACACATCGGGTTAATTAACCCGATGTGTAATGCAGCTACATGTGCAGAGAGCCGGAGCCGCGCACACTGCTTAGCGCTGGCTCCTTGCTCTCCTAGCTGCTGTACACATCGGGTTAATTAACCCGATGTGTACAGCAGCTACATGTGCAGAGAGCCGGCAGCACAGGCAGCGTGAGAGCTGCAGAGCCTGGTAACTAAGGTAAATATCGGGTAACCACCTTGGTTACCCGATGTTTATCTTGGATACAGCTTACCTCAGCTGTCAGACGCCGGCTCCTGCTCTCTGCTCGCTTCATTTGTCGCTCTCTCGCTGTCACACACAGCGATCTGAGTGTCACAGCAGGAGAGCGGCTTTGAAGAAAACGAACCAGGGCTGTGTGTAACGAGCAGCGATCTCGCAGCAGGGGCCAGATCGCTGCTCAGTGTCACACACAACGAGATCGCTAATGAGGTCACTGCTGCGTCACAAAAAGCGTGACTCAGCAGCGATCTCGGCAGTGAGCTCGCTGTGTGTGAAGCACCCCTTAGGCTGCTTTCACACATCAGTTTTTTGCAATCAGGCACAATCCGGTTTGTGCCTGATGCAATGGATCCTTCTCCGATTGTGTAAAAACTGATGCAACGGATCCGGTAAAAAAACAGATCCGTGGTTTTTTTTGTTTTTTTTTTAATGCTGAGAGAGAGAGACCTCATCATCACCGCACAAACGCCGGCACTATCGCCCCATCATCACCACACACGCAGGCACTACCGCATGTATCATCACCGCACACGCTGGCACTACAGCACGCATCATCACCACACACGCAGGCACTACAGCACGCATCATCACCGCACACCCCTGCACTACCGCACGCATCATCTCCGCACACCCTGCACTACCGCACGCAACATCAGCGCACATGCAGGCACTACAGGACGCATCATCACTGCACACCCCTGCACTACCGCACGCACCATCACCGCACACCCCTGCACTACTGCATGCATCATCACCGCACACGCAGGCACTGCTGCATGCACCATCACCGCACACGCAGGCACTATCGCACGCATCATAACCGCACACGTAGGCACTACCGCACGCCCCATCACCGCACATGCAGGCTCTACCGCACGCATCATCACTGCACACGCCCCGGCACTACCGCACCGATCATCACCGCATGCCCCGGCATTACCTCAGTGATGTCCCCGCTGACAGCGCGGCTCACTTCAGTTGCTGCGTGGAGCTCCCAGGAGCGGCGGTGTTTTACTGCCGCTCCTGTCAGCTTCATGTAGCAGAGCTGAAAGCGCCGTGGGACCTCTGTGGATTACATCGGACCTGGAGGGGTATTTGGGGATTTTAATAAAGTGGTGAAAGAGGGTGTTTTTTGGTCTTTAATTCCAAATAAAGTATTTTTTTGGGTGTATGTGTTTATTTACTTTCACTTACAGGTTAATCATTGGGGGTGTCTCATAGATGCCTGCAATGATTAACCCCTTATTACCCGATTGCCACCGCACCAGGGCAATTCGGGATGGGCCGGGTAGAGTGCCAGGACTGTCGCATCTAATGCATGTGGCAATTCCGGGTGGCTGCTGGCTGATATTTTTAGGCTGGGGGGCTCCCCATAATGTGGACTCCCCATCCTGAGAATACCAGCCTTCAGCCATGTGGCTTTATCTTGGCTGGTATCAAAATTGGGGGGGACAGCACGCCTATTTTTTTTATTATTTCTTTATTTTACTGCACGATATAGACACGCCCACCAGCAGCTGTGATTGGTTGCAGTGAGACAGCTGTCACTCACCATGGGGGCGTGTCTGACTGCAACCAATCATAGGCACCGGTGGGCGGGGAAAGCAACGAATTATGATTGAATAATGGGCGGCCGGCATTTTCAAATCAGGAAAAGCAGCCAGCAGTGTGACAGCCGTGCAGCACCACGCCGGTGATCGGTGAGTGTGTCTGAGTTAGTGAGAGAGAGAGAGAGAGATTTTTTGACAAGCAATTAATTTATATCACTTCTGGGCATGCTCAGAAGTAAAAACCGAATACGGTACATGCTTCCGGCATTTGATGCATGCCACCGGATTCGGCGTGCATAGACTTTCATTATGCACCATGCTGCACAGGTCCGCATGCGGCGCTATGCAGTTTTTTGCCGCTGGCAAAAAACGTTCCTCTCTGCATTCTGTGCAGCCGCCGGAGAGACGATTTTTGCCGCAACCGGCAAAAACCAGATCAAACACAAGTACATGCGGCACAATCCGGCGCTAATAAAAATCTATGAGGAAAAACCGCACCCGGCGGCAAAAAAAAAACAGATGCGTTTTTTCTGCAAAGCGCCGGATTGTGCCGCACAGCAAAAACCTGATGTGTGAAAGCAGCCTTAAGGGGATGGGTGCCAGTTACTTTTTCACACAGGGCCCTGGAGGTTTGGATTTCTTTTTCCCTTAATAACAAAGTCCTTTCTTTGTAAACTGCATTTTGTTATTACTTGTGTTATATTTGTCTAATATTTAAATTTGTTTGGTGATCTGAAATCAAAAAAATAAGAAATCAGGAAGGGGGCAAACACTTTTTCACACTATTATATTAGTTTCCCTAAGACCTCTGATTAGTTTCTACAAGGCTATACCTGCAAAAAAAAATTAGGAACACCCTCTGATAAGTAGACCAGGGTATTTAGAAGCTGGTTTTCCAGTCTTTAATATACAGACCATGACTAAGGCTTCTAAGCTGAAACGCGTAGGTACCACCTAATACCTATTTTACTTGCATATTGGTAATATTCTATCCGTAACTCCTGAAGATTTTAAATGAACGAAAAAAGTTCCATTTTATATACACTTACCTGGGATGTTTTTTTCCACGCTAGATTCTCCATGTCTAGTTTGCCCGCATAACTGCTGCAACTCCAGCATTATCCATTTGTAGCCTCCCATTTCTGGAGTCATTATCGTGAGCTGACATTTATATATATATATATATATATATATATATATTAGATTATAGCAATAAATAGATGGGGATTTAAATGGAAATTTCTTTGGCCTTCGAACCACCACTTTAATGTTTGATCAAAGAGGAAAGTTGCTGAAGAAGGTGAAAGCAGACAACCGTGATGACCAACTGCTGTAGGACTCCTAAATAATAAGATACTTTGCTACTGATGATGGTATGATAATGCAGATCACTAGGAAATCCAGCTACGGAGATACATAGTGTCTACTTGTTACACCCCTGTGATAGAGGATAGGAGGACTCTTTACACAACATACCCTTGTAGTATAAGCGGCTTCTGGGTCATCCTCAAGGACTCGAGAGAGGCCAAAATCTGACACTTTGCAAACCAAATTGCTATTGACTAAGATATTTCTTGCAGCCAGATCTCTGTGGACATAATTCATGTCCGATAAGTATTTCATCCCAGAAGCAATACCTCGCAGCATCCCCACCAGCTGTATGACAGTGAACTGGCCATCGTGTTTCTACAAGAAAGACAGAACATTCTCATCAATATTGATCCTGAGAGGTCCAAAGAGAAATTACCAACATGTGCAACATTACAAATATCATCCTCGTCTTATGAATTACACTGGAGGTGATCCACTTTATATGATTTTATTCCTATCATGTTCCCCTATTTTCAGTCATTTGTACAGTGTATCCACGGCTTTATAAAACACGGAGAACAACCACTGCTGAGCACGAGAGGTACTTCAGAGAAATGGGCCTTATAGACCGGCAGGAATACACTGAGAGTTTTCTCTTTGATCCAAAAAGCATTGTACGATGAGGCACATCCAGCTGTGTATTGAAACATATTGACAATAAGACAAAGTGCGAGGAACGAAGAGAAGGATGTGGTGGAAATTTAATAACAAAAAGTCAAAAAGGGAAAATACAGGAGGTGAATGCAAGGTAATAAGATGAGGTAGGGTGTCTTATAATTTAGCATGAGGTCCTGTTTGTGGGCAGCAGATTATACGGGAGGAAAAGCTGAGCAGATTGATATATTGTTCGGTGGCTTGGGCTACACGGCCACTTTGGCCTCGACACCTGTCACGTGACCCACGTTCGTTAGGAGTCACTGCTACATTGCAGCACAATACAAGTATATAGGGTCACATTGTGACCCCAAGAGTATTGCCGCATTGCGACAGTGATAAGCATGTTGCAATAAATCTGATGTAGTTGGATTATGTGCAACTAGTAAATTTGTAGCAGTGGCATTCTTGATATTGCAATGAGACCCCATGGCACAGTGATGATCACTAGGTTTTGCTGCTACATTAGTCTTATGATGGTGCTGCGGTGAAGTTGCCGTGTAACCCCAGCCTAATTTTCCATTTTTAAAATTGAATTTCTGCTCTTTCTTTGCTCAAGAGTTCAGTGGGTGGCTCCCATCAGTGACGGACAACTAATTCTGTATTCCCTTACTGTCAAATAAATAAGACTATTCACTGGACCAATAGGCTCAGAGAAAGGAGAACTTAATAAAATATATTTTTTTCCTACAAAGTATATAATTTTTCTAAGCTCCTCCTGCTCAATAACCTGCAGTCTGTAAATTGGACGACATGCTCATTGTTCTAGATCCCCTATAATAATAGGAGCAAGCACATATAGCGTGCTAGAAGTAACTCATATAACAAGAGAAATCTATTCAAGTAATAATTGTGCATCAAACTAAATTTTAACCCTCTGAAATGATTGTACACATCATGATTTTATTTCCAAAGGCATAAACAGGCTAACTACTGTATATCTGTAACTCAATATAGGACACCAGCCACCTAGTGCGAGTCGTTGCCTAAGGCCGGCTTCTCACTTGCGATTTTTTTCGCATTTCGAAATTCTCGCATTGCACTCGGACACATGTTAATCAATGAGGCAGCTCCCATCTGCTAATTTTTTCTCAGTCCAAATCAGACTGAGAAAAAAATCGCAGCATGCTGCGTTTTGGAGAGTTTCTCGCGCGAGTCTCTCCAATGCAACTCTATGGGAGCGGGTAAATAAACGGATGTCACACGGACGGCACTCACACCATCCTAGTGACATTCGTTTTTCTAAATACATTTATCGCATGTTTCACAAAACACTGGAAATGAGTGAGATTTCACAATGTCGGTCAATCTCTATCTCTGTCAGTCGGTCTCTCCCTCTCGGTCTCTATTCTCTCTCTGTCGGTCTCTCTCTCTCTCTGTCCATGTCGGTCTATTCCTTCCACGCCCCCCCACTCTCATACTCACCGATCACCAGCGCGGCGCTGCACGGCGTTCACACTGCTCCGGCGGCTTCTCCTCTTTTGAAAAAGCCGGCCGCTCATTATTCAATCTCGTATTCCCTGCTTTGCGTATGATTGGTTGCAGTCAGACACGCCCCCACGCTGAGTCACAGCTGTCTCACTGCAACCAATCACAGCTGCTGGTGGGCGGGTCTATATCATGCAGTAAAATAAATAAATAATTAAAAAAAAAACGGTGTGCGGTTCCCCCCAATTTTAATACCAGCCAGGGTAAAGCCACACAGCTGAAGGCTAGTATTGTCAGGATGGGGAGCCCCACGTTATGGGGAGCCAACCACCCTAACAATATCAGCCAGCAGCCACCCGGAATAGCCGCATCCATGTACCTGGCCATCCCGAATTGCCCTGGTGCGGTGGCAATCGAGGTAATAAGGAGTTAATGGCAGCAGCCCATAGCTGCCACTAAGTCCTAGATTAATCATGGCAAGCGTCTCCCCAAGATACCTTCCATGATTAACCTGTAAGTTAAAGAAAATGAAGACATACACCAAAAAATCCTTTATTTGAAATAAATAACAAAAAAACCAACCCTCTTTCACCACTTTATTCAAGTCCCCAAATACCCTTCCATGTCCAACGTAATCCACAGAGGTCCCTTGACGATGTCAGATCTGCTACATCGGAAGCTGACAGAGAGCAGTCACAGACCACGACCGCTCTCTGTGAGCTCCCCGCAGCGACCGAAGTGAGTCGCCCTGTCAGCGATGACATCACTCAGGTTACCCATGGCCACAGATCTCAGCGGGAGGACTGCAGCTGTGGCCGCGGGTAACCTCAGTGACGGCACCGCTGATTGCGCGGCTCACTGCGGTCACTCAGGGGCTTTGCGGTCACTGGCGAGACCTTCACCGTTGACCGAAAATCAGGGGCCATGTTACACAGACACCGCAGGATGACAATGAGGTGGGGTGAAGTTCATCCGACTTCATTCTGATCATGCGGCTCTGTCTGTGTCTGCTGTCAGCGGCCATTCAGCTCTGCTACATGGCTCTAACTAAAGAATGTATGTCTGGAACACCAATGGTGTGAACAGGGTGCAAGACTCAAAAATATACAACTAAACAATAGGATAAAGAGTTGCACACCAGTCACAATGTATAGGGGAATAATGAAAAGCATAACTGCTATATGAATACTAGACTGAAAAATACAATGAACTATCTGAAATAAGTGAAAAACATGAAAATGGTATCTGCATAACTGCTATGAAAAATAGAAATGAGAGATATTTAGCCATTGTATTGATCAATGCAAAGGAGCCCCAAAACCAAACGCCAAGGTAATCTCTATTTTTGGGGTCCCTAACCTATGTGTAACCTCACCTGCAGTTAAAAAACTTGCTCTGTATGGGAAGCAAGGGACCAAGCTATATATGTGTGAAATAAGAGACATGGCTATGGGTGGGGCAGGGTTCTCAGACAAAAAGTGCATACTAACTAAAGAATGTATGTCTGGAACACCAATGGTGTGAACAGGGTGCAAGACTCAAAAATATACAACTAAACAATAGGATAAAGAGTTGCACACCAGTCACAATGTATAGGGGAATAATGAAAAGCATAACTGCTATAGGAATAATAGACTGCAGGTGAGGTTACACATAGGTTAGGGACCCCAAAAATAGAGATTACCTTGGCGTTTGGTTTTGGGGCTCCTTTGCATTGATCAATACAATGGCTAAATATCTCTCATTTCTATTTTTCATAGCAGTTATGCAGATACCATTTTCATGTTTTTCACTTATTTCAGATAGTTCATTGTATTTTTCAGTCTAGTATTCATATAGCAGTTATGCTTTTCATTATTCCCCTATACATTGTGACTGGTGTGCAACTCTTTATCCTATTGTTTAGTTGTATATTTTTGAGTCTTGCACCCTGTTCACACCATTGGTGTTCCAGACATACATTCTTTAGTTAGTATGCACTTTTTGTCTGAGAACCCTGCCCCACCCATAGCCATGTCTCTTATTTCACACATATATAGCTTGGTCCCTTGCTTCCCATACAGAGCAAGTTTTTTAACTGCAGGTGAGGTTACACATAGGTTAGGGACCCCAAAAATAGAGATTACCTTGGCGTTTGGTTTTGGGGCTCCTTTGCATTGATCAATACAATGGCTAAATATCTCTCATTTCTATTTTTCATAGCAGTTATGCAGATACCATTTTCATGTTTTTCACTTATTTCAGATAGTTCATTGTATTTTTCAGTCTAGTATTCATATAGCAGTTATGCTTTTCATTATTCCCCTATACATTGTGACTGGTGTGCAACTCTTTATCCTATTGTTCTGCTACATGGCTCTGTCTGTGTCTGCTGTCAGCGGCCATGTAGCAGGGCAGATGACATAGTAAAAACGGATCCCATAAGCATCAAACACGCATTGCACACGCACTGCAATCATGAGAAAAATCCTAGGATCACAGTGCAGTTGCATTGCACACTGATCATAAAGTGAACTGAAATCGTCCGACTTTTTATCATGCAACTGCGACCGATTTTACACGCATAAGTGTGTTTCCAGCCTTATATTCAAGGTCCATCGAGAACAGCTCCCTCTGATCCTGATTACTGGGCTGTGCAGAGCAGGTGCACCACTTCTCTATACATTTGTCTATAGGTGGAGATAGGTGTGTGCTGTACTTGAGAGTGCCATAAGCAATGAATGGAACAATGGTTGTCACACGGGGCACGATCCATGATGGTCCGGAGATCACTGGGAATCTTAGTAGCTGGATTCATAAGTATTCAGAAAATTACAGCTATCTCATAGATAAGTCTATGAAACTGATAGATAAGTGTCCATAAAACTTGGTAGAAATTCCTTAAATGGAACCTGTCAGTTCCCCTATGCCCTCCAACCAAGCAGTATTCATATCTGCATGTCAAAATTACCTGCCTAAATAGCCCTGTATGATGTCATTTACTGAAATCAATATTTATAAAAAGGATTTATAAACTGCATTGTTTCTATGCTAATTAGCACCTAGGTTAGTCAATAAGGCCTTAGGCTGCCTTCACACATCAGTTTTTTGCCATCAGGCACAATCCGGCAAAAACATGAAAAAACGGTTGCCGCCGGATTCGTTTTCCCCCCCCATAGACTTCTATTACTGCCGGATTGTGCCGGATGGCCTTGCGTTCCGTCCGGCTTTCGCTTGTCCAGCAACCGGGTAGAACGTTGAAGTGAACGTTTTTTGTCTCCGGCAAAAAACCATATTGCGCCGGCGTGTTTTATAATGGAAGCATATGGACACCATATCCAGTGTAATGCGGCAAAAAACGGATTACAGATGCCAGATCCATTTTTTTGAACTGAGCATGCTCAGTATCACAACGGATCTGTCAAAAAACTGAAGGAACTGATGGAAAAAACTGATGCAACTGATCCGTTTTTACGCCGGATCCGTTGCATCAGTTTTTTCGCCGGATCGTGCCTGATGGCAAAAAACTGATGTGTGAAAGCAGCCTTTAGTTTCCCCAGACTAGTTGGCCCTCTTTCCATGTTATCACGACCTTGTGAGTGTGATAACATGATTTCCACCGTCAGCTCATGGAAACCTTTCAAATGCAAGAGGCTTTATTCACTCGCATTGAGCCTCTTCAGAAGCCAGGTATACAGGTCCCGGTTGTAACGAAGCGCAGTGCACATGATTGGAAGAACAGCTTCTGCATTTTCAATTATGTGCACTGCACCTCTCTGAAGCCAGGACATATATACCTGGCTTCAGAAGTAGCTCAATGTGAGTGAACAAAGCTGCAAATATGCGCAAAGTTTCCATGTGCTGGGGGTGATGCCAGCTGGTGGAAATCATGTAATCATTCCCACAGGGGTGTGGTAACATGGAAAGAGGGCCAACTAGTCAGAGGAACTAACACCCCATCAACTAGTCAAGCCCCTAGTTAACATAGGAACAGCAGAGTTTAGTCATTTTGTAAACATTGATTTTAGTAAATAACATCATACTGGGCTGGCAAGGCTTGGAATTTTGACATACAGATATGAATGCTACTGGTTTGGAGGGTTTTAATAAGATGCATGTGATGCTTCTCTAATTTGTGTAATTAACAGCACCTGTAACTTACCTGTGGCACCTAACAGGTGTTGGCAATAACTAAATCACACTTGCAGCCAGTTGACATGGATTAAAGTTGACTCAACCTCTGTCCTGTGTCCTTGTGTGTACCACATTGAGCATGGAGAAAAGAAAGAAGACCTAAGAACTGTCTGAGGACTTGAGAATCCAAATTGTGAGGAAGCGTAAGCAATCTCAAGGCTACAAGTCCATCTCCAAAGACCTGAAAGTTCCTGTGTCTACGGTGCGCAGTGTCATCAAGAAGTTTAAAGCCCATGGCACTGTGGCTAACCTCCCTAGATGTGGAAGGAAAAGAAAAATTGACGAGAGATTTCAACGCAAGATTGTGCGGATGGTGGATAAAGAACCTCGACTAACATCCAAACAAGTTCAAGCTGTCCTGCAGTCCGAGGGTACAACAGTGTCAACCCGTACTATCCGTCGGCATCTGAAGGAAAAGGGACTGTATGGTAGGATACCCAGGAAGACCACACTTCTTACCCTGAGACATTAATAAAGCCAGGCTGGAGTTTGCCAAAACTTACCTGAGAAAGCCTAAAACGTTTTGGAAGAATGTTCTCTGGTCAGATGAGACAAAAGTAGAGCTTTTTGGGAAACGCCATCAACATAGAGTTTACAGGAAAAAAAAGAGGCATTCAAAAAAAAGAACACGGTCCCTACAGTCAAACATGGCGGAGGTTCCCTGATGTTTTGAGGTTGCTTTGCTGCCTCTGGCACTGGACTGCTTGACCGTGTGCATGGCATTATGAAGTCTGAAGACTACCAACAAATTTTGCAGCATAATGTAGGGCTCAGTGTGAGAAAGCTGGATCTTCCTCAGAGGTCATAGGTCTTCCAGCAGGACAATGACCCAAAACACACTTCAAAAAGCACTAGAAAATGGTTTGAGAGAAAGCACTGGAGACTACTAAAGTGGCCAGCAATGAGTCCAAACCTGAATCCCATAGAACACCTGTGGAGAGATCTCAAAATGGCAGTCTGGAGAAGGCACCCTTCAAATCTCAGGGACCTGGAGCAGTTTGCCAAAGAAGAATGGTCTAAAATTCCAGCAGATCATTGTAAGGAACTCATTGATGGTTACCGGAAGCGGTTGTTCGCAGTTATTTTGGCTAAAGATTGTGCAACCAAGTATTAGGCTAAGGGTGCCAATACTTTTGTCTGGCCCATTTTTGAAGTTTTGTGTGAAATGATCAATGATTTGATTTTTGTTTCATTCTCTTTTGTGTTTTTTCATTGCAAGCAAAATAAATGAAGATAATACCAAAGAATTTGTGATTGAAATAATTTTCAATAAGAAACTGAGTATTATCTGACAGAATTGCAGGGGTGCCAATACTTTTGGCCAGCACTGTATATATACATACATATATATATATATTTTTATATATATATATATATATATATATATATATATATATATAAAATTCTGAATGCCATTTACAATTCCATTTACTTGGAAACAAGACAGAACAGAATGCTTCCCCTCCTGAACAATGGTGGTTATATGAAAGTACAGTAATTGCATACCGTTTTCCCACATATCGTACCATGGAAAATTTGATTTCACAAGTGGAAGCCTGAACCTGCCTACCTCTGTTTCATTCATTTTCCAGCTACTAATGAAAGGTTTTGTCACCTATAGAAAAGCATTGAATAAACAAATGTTTCCTTTTTCTATTGCTGCACATTATTAATGGAAACCAATGAAACCAAGTAAAGAAAAAACACATTGAAGTTTATTTAAAAGCATGGCTTATGTAAGTGGATAACGCTAAGTGGGATCTTCACAATGACATTACTTATTGGATTGTGAAGGACAAAGATGCACGGAAAAGCTTAAATTATGAGCAAATAATGGAGAAATCAAGATAACGTGTCTTTATTAAATAGGTCAGAGAAGGGGGTCGCAACGCATCATATGTGTCACCATTTCTAACCTTATTAATGCTACTCATATATTAAGCTAACTTAATTAAGTGAAATGCATTTGTTTCACACGTATATAGGGAGTATTTACCTCCTGTGTTGAGTTGTCTGTGTCTTTTTCAGCCTTTAGATACAAGTTATTTAAAGTTTAATGATAAACCTTTTGCTATAGAATATTCAAGAATACCTAATTTTTTACATTACTGGTGTCTGTGACCATGGTCTATTTTAGAGAAAAAAAAAAACATTTGATGGACAGGATTGCCAATTAATCTTTTTAATTTTTGGGGGGACAGCTTAACAAAACATTATGGACAGACCATATTTTTGACGGACATTTTGGGAAACCATAATAAATCATTATCATTGTAGCTGATACATGTCTACAGCCCATAATTCTGATGAAGACATCAGCTGTATTCACTGTAAACTGGTAAAAATGATAAAATAATGAAAAAAAATTATGGATGCTTTAAAGGGAACTTATCAGGTGCAATATGCACCCGGAACCAGGATCAGTTCTGGGTGTATAGCACTAATCCCTGCCTAACAGTCCCTGTATACTCTAGCATAGATAAAGAGAAAAAGTATTTCTAAAGATCTTTTACCGTACGCTAATGAGCGAGGGGACTAGTCCCTTGGGCATTAGTTCCCTGGCTGGTCAACTCCATTTGCATGTTAGTACGCCCCTGTGGACGTGCTATCATGTAAATGAATACGCAGCATCAGAGGATGATCTCAATCACCTCTCCACTGCCATCGCCATTCGAGATTGGATTTCGGCTTAATGCGCATGATCCCAGGCTTTCGGTCATGTGCACTACTTCAGTTTGAAGCCAGGACGCGTACACCCGGCTTCATAGTGTGCATGACTGAAATTCCAGGGTCATGCGCACTGAGCCGAAATCCAGTATCAGCAGAGAGGTGAGTGAGATCATCCTCTGACGCTGCACATTCATTAGCATGTTAGCACGCCCACAAGGGTGTACTAACATGGTAATGGGGGCGACTATCCAGGGAACTATTGCCCAGGGGACTAATCCCCAAGCTCAATAGCATACGATAAAAGATCTTTAGAAATACTTTTTCTAAAGATCTCTTTATCTATGCTAGTGTATACAGGGACGGTTAGGCAGGGATTAGCAATATACACCCAGGACTGCTTGTGGTTCTGTGTGCATATTGGACCTGACAGGTTACTTTTACATTTTTTTTTATGGAAAAGTAAAAAAAAAGTGGCCTATTTTTTAGATTGTGCTGGAATTTCTAGTCGGTTGGCAACCCAGTTGTTGGAGGAGACCACAAAAAATGTCTAAGACACATTCAAATAGCCAGAAAACTGGTGTAAAAATTGTGGTTTGGACCTTTAAGGGTTTACCCCTGCTTTATATATAATTGCTTTAAAACAATCACAAATCTATGTTCAGACTCTATTGTCCCCATTGCTTGGTGAGTACAAAAAAAATATATATTCAGTCATATGAAAAAGTTTGGGCACCCCTATTAATGTTAACCTTTTTTCTTTATAACAATTTGGGTTTTTGCAACAGCTATTTCAGTTTCATATATCTAATAACTGATGGACTGAGTAATATTTCTGGATTGAAATGAGGTTTATTGTACTAACAGAAAATGTGCAATCCGCATTTAAACAAAATTTGACCGATGCAAAAGTATGGGCACCTAACCAGAAAAGTGACATTAATATTTTGTAGATCCTCCTTTTGCAAAAATCACAGCCTCTAGTCGCTTCCTGTAGCTTTTAATGAGTTCCTGGATCCTGGATGAAGGTATATTTGACCATTCCTGTTTACAAAACAATTCCAGTTCAGTTAAGTTTGATGGTCGCCGAGCATGGACAGCACGCTTCAAATCATCCCATAGATTTTCAATGATATTCAGGTCTAGGGACTGGGATGGCCATTCCAGAACATTGTAATTGTTCCTCTGCATGAATGCCTGAGTAGATTTGGAGCGGTGTTTTGGATCATTGTCTTGCTGAAATATCCATCCCCTGCATAACTTCAACTTTGTCACTGATTCTTGCACATTATTGTCAAGAATCTGCTGATACTGAGTTGAATCCATGCGACCCTCAACTTTAACATGACTCCCAGTGCCGGCATTGGCCACACAGCCCCAAAGCATGATGGAACCGCCACCAAATTTTACTGTGGGTAGCAAGTGCTTTTCTTGGAATGCCGTGTTTTTTTGCCTCCATGCATAACGCCTTTTTGTATGACCAAACAACTCAATCTTTGTTTCATCAGTCCACAGGACCTTCTTAAATAATGTAACTGGCTTGTCCAAATGTGCTTTTGCATACCTCAGGCGACTCTGTTTGTGGCGTGCTTGCAGAAACGGCTTCTTTCGCATCACTCTCCCATACAGCTTCTCCTTGTGCAACGTGCGCTGTATTGTTGACCGATGCACATTTACACCATCTGCAGAAAGATGATGCTGCAGATCTTTGGAGGTGGTCTGTGGATTGTCCTTGACTGTTCTCACCATTCTTCTTCTCTGCCTTTCTGATATTTTTCTTGGCCTGCCACTTCTGGGCTTAACAAGAACTGTACCTGTGTTCTTCCATTTCCTTACTATGTTCCTCACAGTGGAAACTAACAGTTTAAATCTCTGAGACAACTTTTTGTATCCTTCCCCTGAACAGCTATGTTGAATAATCTTTGTTGTCAGATCATTTGAGAGTTGTTTTGAGGAGCCCATGATGCCACTCTTCATAGGAGATTCAAATAGGAGAACTACTTGCAAGTGGCCACCTTAAATACCTTTTCTCATAATTGGATACACCTGCCTATGAAGTTCAAAGCTCAATGAGGTTACAAAACCAATTTAGTGCTCTATTAAGTCAGTAAAAAGTAGTTAGGAGTGTTTAAATCAAGAAATTGATAAGGGTGCCCATACTTTTGCACCGGTCAAATTTTGCTTAAATGTGGATTGCACATTTTCTGTTAGTACAATAAACCTCATTTCAATCCAGAAATATTACTCAGTCCATCAGTTATTAGATATATGAAACAGAAATAGCTGTTGCAAAAACCCAAATTGTTATAAAGAAAAAAGGTTAGCATTAATAGGGGTGCCCAAACTTTTTCATATGACTGTATATGTATGATGACATAAGCTTGGATCCTACTGGTCTAGACTAATGCACAAATGAAGGATCTTCAGACTACAGCCATGTGCAAGGGTCTATGTGACAGAAGCAGCTCATACTGATTCATTGAGATTACCGAGGAGAAGGGTCCAGCCAAGTTTGCTGCATCGCCTGTTTTAATAGGTCATGAGGACCTTTGCCGAGATCAACTTAAAAATAAGCCTATGGAAAATGACCAAAGATCATGCAAAGGAAATTGGAAACAAACAAAACAATAAGTGTGGTGGTGTTGACCAGCACAAGTTGGAGGTCTTATCTTATACTTTGTCCTTCGCATACCCTTGATCATGAGGTCCGCAGGTAATACTCAGCTGGTAACAGTTCTCCACTGAATGAGCATATGAAGAGTTTAAGACATAAACCTAACAGAGAAGAGTAAATCCTTTGAAATTCAAAGTTATGAGCTTCAACAAATTCTTTCTTCGTTGCTGTCACACACTAGCTGTACAGTTTCACCAGTGTTTTATGGCTTTCTTTCCCTATCTCTATGGCTAAAGGTTTGTTCACACAAAACAAATGGCAGCATTAAAAAGTTACTGATCGGCAGTCTTTTTAACAATCATTGTACACAGGCAGACAATTGAGAGGATGTGCACTGATGAATCAGTAAAAGATCGTTCAGTGCACATAGGCTCCACTGTTTTCATCAGCGTGAGCCCTGGTTACACAGGATAATACGCTAGTGAAACCGAAAGAGCATTTCACTTGGCGAGAGTTTTTCTTGTTCGTCAAGTGATTGGAACCATAATTACACTGAAAGATTATCATTAAAAAAGCTTTCCTAGGAAAGCTCCGACACAATTATCTTTCCGTCTAAATGGACCTTTAAAAAAACCCAAACAAAACAGAAAAGTGAGTTGGAGTACAATTTGGTGTACATGCAACACCAACTCATGTACACCAACTCATACTCCGACTCACTTTTTGTTTTTTTTGTAGTCTCTACTTTTCAGTACAAATAGGGTGTTGCTCCCTTCTCAGTGAGCTGGGCATTTAATCCATAATGTCTCCCATGGCTGTGTGTCTATAGTTGGGATCGAGTCACTCTCTGCCCTTATTCAGATTGAGGTCTGTTTTGACACATGGTAAGGTTTTAATACAGAGAGTGTATGTACTGTGGCAATTAGGTACACCTTGTCGCGGTGGGATGGCTTTACATTTTTTTTTATCAAAACAGTGTTTACTAATTACTCTGTTTATTTATATGTACTATGCTTTTATATAGTTACAGTAGGATATATGTTTATATTATTTTCATCTTAGGTTTTCTAAATGGACCTTTAGTTGTGAGCTGTGAAGCCCTCTCACTATCCAGATTGACCTATTGAGAAGGGTGTACTGCAGCTCTGAAGCTGGTAGATAAATAAATCATATATTCTGTCGCAAAAAATATACAGAAAGCAATGGATCCAAATTCTCTGCTAAACGGCTGCTGCATTTCCTGCTCCTACTTTTATACAGGCTATAATAGTCCCTGTGTGATAGGGAAGACCAATGGTCGCGCCTGAGCTCATGTGATCCTCCTCTGGCTGATGCGATCTTCTGCAATGTGTAAAATGGCTTGACATGAACCACAGAGATTTTGAATATGCTGGATTCAGCGAATTCCTAAAAATTCAACGCACATTCAATGTACATGAAATTGGTTCTCTTATCTCTAAAGCCTACAACTGAAGTAGAAATAATACAAGAAATAGACACCGCAATGGCGTCCACAATGCTATGCCTACATAGTGGTGATGTCAGTTGTATATTAATAGTGGTTTATTCGAGAACTGCTGACTACCTGCATCAATGAATGATCTAGAAACTGAGATAAACTTGAGATTACAATCCAGTGGTCACTGCTCTTTGAGATCTTGTATTTAGAGCTAACACAATATCTTGACTCCGGAACGTCTGACTGACTGGCCTTACCTTGCCCGTCCGACCACCACCCCCACCCATTTCCCGGGTTCTTACCTAAATTAAACACAAAGACTGTGTGACTTTGGATATAAAAAGCCCCAGCAGCCCTATTTATTAAATAACAACAAATAAAACATCAAACAATAAATACAATTTTAATACCCATATCCATGAATAGAACCCAAGAGGAGGAGGGGTAAATGAAGGTTCCCAAAAACTGCTCGATTGCTACATCAGCTCTACCACCTGCCCTCAGACGTACCACACTGGCTTGAGGGCACCTAGCTGAATGTTGCACAACCAATGTAACGCTGATATTCAACCCAGCAAGGACCGATGTTAAACCAAACAATTGCACCACCAGGGGTAACCCGTTCCTGCGCTGGGTTCCCCACTCACTCTTTTTTGCAAACCCACACCTTCAAAAAACCCCTCCTTTCTCCCTCTGCTGCAACAGACTACTAGCATCCTTTTCTCTATTTCGGTTAACCAAACTTGTAACCGGGGCGGTGGGCAGGAACAATTCTGGACACCTTCCAGGTAGGAATGACCAACCCCCCCAGTGCCCTGACCTATATACTGCCCTACAAACACCACCCCCAAACAATCACAAGGCCCCAAATCCCAACTGCCCCTATAGCTCCACCCTACACTATTCCCGCACAAAAGTGCACACTGAAATTAACCCTTTAACTGAACCTAAGGCCTAGCATCCCTTCTCAGTCATGCTGCCCTCCCTTGACCTCCTTCGGACTGGATGTCCAGGCTGTTTCTTTCTTGACACACATAATATCACCATACAGGGTAATTAATTGTTAATATTGTGCATGATATGTTTCTGAATTGTTTTTTTTGCTCCTGAAGGTATAAATGAAGTTATTTCTTTCGACCTTTGAAAATTCCAGGGCTGTAACTTCTCCTAATCTCTATCCTAAAATGAACCAATTATGTGCAAACTTCTCTATTCTGCACCAAATGGAAACAATCTTCCTTTTCATACAAAAGTTCATAACCCGAACTCTAATACGTGTCTACAGATTCAACATTTTCTGTCCTTCACACAGCTGACCTGTTATTTTATGTGCCTTCTTTGGATTTATTTGACCTTTAGATCTCAATCTCTGAAAACATCTAACCTTTGTGTTAACACCGACACTGCGCTCTTATCAAAGGGATTATCCAGGAACTTTGTTTCAATGGTATTGCAGCTAGGCTTTACTTGAAATATTTCACATTCATGAAGATTTCCCAGAGCAAATTTTTTTTGATCTTGACGGACTGACCCCTGAAGAATCACAACTCTAAAAGGCTTTCTCAAACTTTATAATCAAAATGGTAGCACCTTTGATAGATTGTAAGGCCCACAGAGACATCATATAAATGTTGGATCATTCGGTGGGATTGGCCAACCATGTAATATGCAGAGAGGACTTCTGGCTGCTCCCTGACAGGATGTAAGTATCAGGCAGTTGTACTTCAATCATCCTTTTTTTTCTGTAATCAGGTATGCCATTGTATGATGATTTTGGAAATGTCTTACTCCGCTCTCCCTATAGAGATGGAGAGTCGTGAGAGATAGCAGTTGACTGAATGACCTTTACCTAATATATATGGCCGACTTAATATTCTCCACCACTTTGGTCAGTTTTGCTTTTACTGATGTATTTCCATTATGTGTCTGGACTTAAGCCTGCTTTACACGTTGCAATTAGTTGTACAATCGCATTTGCGATGTGACATGCCCAGGTTGCATACGGGATCTTATGAGATTGCACGTAGGTCGTTCATTTGCTGTCACACGAGCGTTAGTAGTCTATGTTAAATTGATCAATTTTATGTGCAATCCTTTAGATCATGTGTTCTGTGACGTATGCATTGGGCACCCTTTTTTTTTTTATTTATTGAGTTGCCAAGCGTGTGTAATGTGTAGGGATGCGTTTTTACTATGTCATCTGCCATTCAGCTCTGCTACATGGCCGCTAACAGCAGACACAGACAGCCATGTAGCAGAGCTGAATGGCAGATGACAGCAGACACAGACAGAGCCGCACTGTCAGAATGAACTCGGGTGAACCTCACCCGACTTCATTGTCATGCTGCGGCTCTGTCTGTGTCGCGTCCTAATTAGCGGTCCCCAGTGAAGACTCACCGGTGACCGCTAAACTCCTGAGTAACTGAATTGAGCAGCCCTCTCTCATATACTCACCGATCCCCGATCCCCGGCGCTGCACGGCATTCACACTGCTCCGGCGGCTTTTACTGTTTTGAAAAAGCCGGCCGCCCATTAAACAATCTCGTATTCCCTGCTTTCCCCGCCCACCGGCGCCTATGATTGGTTACAGTGAGACACGCCCCCATGCTGAGTGACAGGTGTCACACTGCACCCAATCACAGCAGCCGGTGGGCGTGTCTATACTGTGTAGTGAAATAAATAATTAAATAATTAAAAAAACAGCGTGCAGTCCCCCCCAATTTTAAAACCAGCCAGATAAAGCCATATGGCTGAAGGCTGGTATTTTCAGGATGGGGAGCTCCACGTTATGGGGAGCCCCCCAGCCTAACAATATCAGCCAACAGCCGCCCAGAATTGCCGCATACATTAGATGCGACAGTTCTGGGACTGTACCCGGCTCTTCCCAATTTGCCCTGGTGCGTTGGCAAATCGGGGTAATAAGGAGTTATTGGCAGCCCATAGCTGCCAATAAGTCCTAGATTAATCATGTCAGGCGTCTATGAGACACCTTCCATGATTAATCTGTAAATTACAGTAAATAAACACACACACCCGAAAAAATCCTATTTTAGAAATAAAAAACACAAACATATACCCTGGTTAACCACTATAATCAGCCCAAAAAAGCCCTCCATGTCCGGCGTAATCCAGGATGCTCCAGCGTCGCTTCCAGCGCAGCTGCATGGAGGTGACCGGAGCAGCAGAAGACACATCCGCTCCTGTCACCTCCACGCAGCTAATTAAGACAGCCGCGCGATCGGCTGAGCTGTCACTGAGGTTACCCACTGTCACTGGATCCAGCAGTGGATGCAGCGGTGGCCGCGGGTAACCTCAGTGACTGCTCAGCTGATCGCGCTACTCACCGCCGCTCCTCTCACCTCCACGCAGCAACTGAGGTGAGTAGCGCGATCAGCTGAGCAGTCACTGAGGTTACCCGCGGCCACCGCTGGATCCAGTGACAGCGGGTAACCTCAGTGACAGCTCAGCTGATCGCGCTATTGCCTTCATTAGCTGCGTGGAGGTGACAGGAGCGGCGGTGTATTCTGCTGCTCCGGTCACCTCCATGCAGCTGCGCTGGAAGCGACGCTGGAGCATCCTGGATTACGCCGGACATGGAGGGCTTTTTTGGGCTGATTAAAGTGGTTAACCAGGGTATATGTTTGTGTTTTTTATTTCTAATAAAGGATTTTTTTGGGTGTGTGTGTTTATTTACTGTAATTTACAGATTAATCATGGAAGGTGTCTCATAGACACCTGACTTGATTAATCTAGGACTTATTGGCAGCTATGGGCTGCCAATAACTCCTTATTACCCCGATTTGCCAACGCACCAGGGCAAATCGGGAAGAGCCGGGTACAGTCCCAGAACTGTCGCATCTAATGTATGCGGCAATTCTGGGCGGCTGCTGGCTGATATTGTTAGGCTGGGGGGCTCCCCATGACGTGGAGCTCCCCATCCTGAGAATACCAGCCTTCAGCCGTATGGCTTTATCTGGCTGGTTTTAAAATTGGGGGGGACCGCACGCCATTTTTTTTTAATTATTTAATTATTTATTTCTCTACACAGTATAGACACGCCCACCGGCTGCTGTGATTGGGTGCAGTGTAACACCTGTCACTCAGCGTGGGGGCGTATCTCACTGTAACCAATCATAGGCGCCGGTGGGCGGGGATAGCAGGGAATACGAGATTGTTTAATGGGCGGCCGGCTTTTTCAAAACAGTAAAAGCCGCCGGAGCAGTGTGAATGCCGTGCAGCGCCGTGGATCGGGGATCAGTGAGTATATGAGAGAGGGGGATAGACTGACATGGACAGAGAGTGAGGGACAGAGATAGTGACCGACTGACAGAGATTAGTGAATGACAGACATTGTGAGGCGCTTCAGAACGCAGCTTTTCAGCTGCGCTCTGAAGCGGACCTTTTTTAAGCTGCGGTGCAGAGCGCACACCTGCGCACATAGCCTCAGACACCAAAATCGTATGAGGGATGTCACACGTTACAATTGACTAGGTTCGTGCAACAAAACGCTCAATTCTAGACAAAGATACAATGTGTTTGCGATCAACGGTTTTGCGTTCAATCCTGATCGCACGTAGATGTCACACGCAGATACCTCACAAACGATGCCGGATGTGCGTCACTTACAACTTGACCCCAACGACGGATTGTGAGATATATTGAAGCGTGTGTAGCGGGCTTAAGAATTTAGATAGACATCTTCAATAAGAAGAGATAGGTTACTAATTGTTGAATAAAAATGGCATGATGTGTACAGGAAATACTTTGTTGGGGCTAAAATGGATTGTCTGGTTTAAACAACAAATCTGCAGTCATTATATGTTACTACAGACTTGGGAATCCTCACATTGTGTGCACTGTAATCTCGGGTGTCAGCGCCATGAACGGCGGTCAAGTGGCCACAATTATGCGACATGCACACTACCATCCAGAATCCGATTAGACTGTTTTTTGAGTGCTGAATTTTGGTGTATTGTATGAGGTCGGAAACAGTCTAGTCGGATTCAGGTTGGTAGTATACATATCGCATAATTATGGTCACATGACCGCCGTTCATCGCACTACCACCGGAGAATCTTCATAGCACACAGTGCACGAGATGTGAGGATAAACAAGTCACATAGAGTGACTGTAGACTTGTGGATTTAGACTGGACAACCCCTTTAAGCAGGCCAAACAAACTATTTCAATTTTAGTCAAACCTGCCAATTTTACTGGGCATGTTTGTCTATCAGGTGGATATGGTTCCTCCAATTTTTCCCTGACAGATAGAAACACAGAAAAGAGAAATAATACATCAAAGAAGTATTTTCAGTGGATATCATCTTGTTCCCAGGGAAGATAAGCCACCTCCAAAGTGGATTGGCAATTCTCTATTTCCTCATCACTATACAGGCAACATTTATTCTCGACCAAGCACATGTATGGTTGAGTATGCATGTGTATGGGGGAGTTTGATAACTGCCCCCTCTAAATAAGATTTCAGCTGACAACTATTTCATGTGTATGACCATTTATAAATATCAGTGGAGAATCTACATGCAGCAGCAGCCATCACCAGTAACGTAACTAGAGTTTTTGGGCCCCGATGCAAAATTTGGACCTAGGCTCCCCCCATCGCCACATGTTGGTCAGATGTATGTATACATTCTAACTCCTATAAAATATATACGAGTTGCCCTCCCCTTCATTATGTAGTAATGTCCCCCATCCTGGTATATATGTCCCAATCCTGGGTCCATCCTGGTATATATATCCCCTATACTGATATGTCCTTCATACTAGTAAATATGTCCCCCATCTTAGTAAATATGTTCCCCATCCATGTATATATGTCCTCCATCAGGTGATGTGCATCTCTGTAATGAGGAGGGGTGTGGTGAAATGTCATCAACACCCTATATAAGGTGTGCTTAATTATTAGGCAACTTCCTTTCCTTTGGCAAAATGGGTCAGAAGAGAGATTTGACGGGCTCTGAAAAGTCCAAAATTGTGAGGGGTGCAGCAGTCTTGAAATTGCCAGACTTTTGAATCGTGATCGCAGAACAATCAAGCGTTTCATGGCAAATAGCCAATAGGGTTGCAAGAAGCATGTTGGGCATAAAAGGCGCAAAATAACTGCCCATCAATTGAGGAAAATCAAGCGTGAAGCTGCCAAGATGCCATTTGCCACCAGTTTGGCCATATTTCAGAGCTGCAACGCTACTGAAGTATCAAAAATCCCAAGGTGTGTCATACTTAGGGACATGGCCAAGGTAAGGAAAGCTGAAAAACGACCACCTTTGAACAAGAAACATAAAATAAAACGTTAAGACTGGGCCAAGAAATATCTTAAGACTGATTTTTCAAAGGTTTTGTGGACTGATGAAATGAGAGTAAGGGGTACTTTGCACGCTACGACATCGCAAGCCGATGCTGCGATGCCGAGCGCGATAGTCCCCGCCCCCGTCGCAGCTGCGATATCCTTGTGATAGCTGCCATAGCGAACATTAACGCTACGGCAGCTTCACATGGATTCACCTGTCCTAGGACGTCGCTCTGGCCGGCGACCCGCCTCCTTATTAAGGGAGCGGGTCGTACGGCGTCACTGCGACGTCACACAGCAGGCAGCCAATAGAAGCGGAGATGAGCGGGATGTAAACATCCTGCCCACCTTTTCCCTTCCGCATATCCTACGGGAGCCGCGGTGACGCCGGTAGGAGATGTTCCTCGCTCCTGCAGCTTCACACACAGCGATGTGTGCTGCTGCTGGAGCGAGGAACAACATCGGACCATCGCGTCAGCGTAATTATGGATTACGCCGACGCTACACCGATGATACGATTACGACGCTTTTGCGCTCGTTAATCGTATCATCTAGGCTTTACACACTACGATGTCGCCTGCGATGCCGGATGTTCGTCACTTTCAATTTGACCCCACCGACATCGCACGTGCGATGTCATAGTGTGCAAAGTACCCCTAACTCTTGATGGGCCAGATGGATGGGCTCCAGAGGCTGGATCAGTAAAGGGCAGAGAGCTCCACTCAAACTCAGACGCCAGCAAGGTGGAGGTGGGGTACTGGTATGGGCTGGTATCATCAAAGATGAACTTGTGGGACCTTTTTGGGTTGAGGATGGAGTGACACTCAACTCCCAGACCTACTGCCAGTTTCTGGAAGACAACTTCTTCAAGCAGTGGTACAGGAAGAAGTCAGTATCGTTCAAGAAAAACATGATTTTCATGCAGGACAATGCTCCATTACATGCATCCAACTACTCCACAGCGTGGCTGGCCACTAGTAAAGGTCTAAAAGATGAAAAAATAATGACATGGCCCCCTTGTTCACCTGATCTGAAACCCATAGAGAACCTGTGGCCCCTCATAACATGTACGATCTACAGGGAGGGAAAACAGTACACCTCTCGAAACAGTGTCTGGGAGGCTGTGGTGGCTGCTGCACGCAATGTTGATCGTAAACAGATCAAGCAACTGATAGAATCTATGGATGGTAGGCTGTTTAGTGTCATCATAAAGAAAGGTGACTATATTGTTCACTACTTTTTTGAGGTATTGTTTTTGCATGTCAGAAATGTTTATTTCTAAAGTTTGTGCAGTTATATTGATTTATATGGTGAAAATAAACAAGTGAGATGGGAATATATTTGGTTTTTATTAAGTTGCCTAATAATTATGCACAGTAATAGTTACCTGCAAAAACAGATATCCTCCTAAGATAGCCAAATCTAAAAGAAACCCACTCCATCTTCCAAAAATATTAAGCTTTGATATTTATGAGTCTTTTGGGTTGATTGAGAATATAGTTGTTGATCAATAATAAAAAAATACTCTAAAATACAACTTGCCTAATAATTCTGCACACAGTGTATATATTTCTATTATAAGCACCTCCTGGTATATACTACTCTCCTCCTGGTATATATTGTCCCTCTCCTGATATTTATTGTTCCTTTCCTGGTATGTACTGTACTCACCACCCCCCGGCTCCCACGTCACGCGACATCCTTTTCTATAGCCGGCCCACAGTGGCCGGCAGTTTTCATCGGCATTGGTGCTATGGCAAAGCATGACGTTGTTGTCATGTACCACCTTAGTCACAAAGACGCCGTTGAAAGCTGCCTGCATTCTGTTTGCAGTAGAGGGACCCAGCGTTGCATCCTCAGATGCACATCCAGCTGAAACAGGGGCTGGGCCATTTGGGCCTCCTGCAGCCCCGAACCCGTTCGCAGTCCCTGCGATCGTTCTGCCCCTGGCCATCACAACTGAGCTCTTCAGGCCTCTGGAGCTTAAATTCCCTTCTACCACATAAGAGCACACCAGCATAGTATTAATTTTTCTTTGTGTTCCATAGGCTTCACGATATTCCACAGCAAATGCTTTTCTTGTACGATATTAATAGAAACTGCGCCTATTCTAATGAATAATGTTTCAACCTTTTTCTATTTTTTGTACGCTTACGGAAAATAATAAAAACATTATTATTTAGCATAATTTTTTATCCCCTTTTTACAGTGTCCTCATTTTTATCATATTAATCTGAGCTATTGGTGTTCCAGGAGAACACTGTGCTTCCTATCCTATTGTGTCTGACCTTGTCTTTGGTTAATTGCTGACATTATTAGCTGACTTGCAGCTGGCTCGCTGTTATTGCTTATCTTCTGCCTGATTACATCTATTATGTATGTATCATGATGACCTTCAGGGAAATGTTTGTATGTTGTTGTTTTATCTTAATGAAATAATATAAAGCTCCAACCTATGAAATCCTTAAATACTGGTCTGCGAGATGCTCCAAGAAGAAAAATTATCCACTGCCCAGAGAAATTAATCTCACGACCTTCATTTCTCTATACTAAAGATCTACCTTATAAATTGCCATACAGCAATATAGTCAAGAACATTTATCAACAGTTTTTCATTTGAGAACATGCAAAATGGTGGCCAGATAATATGTTTTAGGTTCTCACCTTTGATGTTTTCTTGACCCCATTGGCCATTCTCAACAGAGAGAGATGACTACTGAGGTTTTACAGTGTCTGATAAACCTGCCCTTACGAGTGCTGATCAAGAATACCCAAAGCTAAGGGCCATTGACTTTGGGGATATGAAGAATGTTCATTCAAATGATTGTTCCCACTCAAGTTATCGTCGACAGACAGTGGTATAAGTCAAAAATTGTGGGTCCCAATGCAATATCTCCAACTATCACAGGGCTTTAATAGAATTAATCTTTTCATATTGGTCAAAGAGACCTTTTGAGCCCAATAGACTCCAGGGCCTGGATATGTTTGCAACCCCTGCACCCACTATAGTTATGCCCCTGTCAAACGCAGATCCTTATTAGCACAATATATTCTGCAGATGAATAAGTCTCTTTCGATCTGTATAACTGATATAAGCAGCAGGCAAATGAGCAAATGATCAGACACAAGAGTTCCCATGTACGCTCAGCCGGTCATTGATCTGTACAAAAAATGGTCTTTTGCCTGCTGGTGGCTTATTTCCCATGAAAATAATGAGATTGGGTAAATTGAATTCCAACATCAACAACTCTACTTTCTCCAAACATCTGGCTTTAGCGGGGGAGTTGAGATACCAAATACATAATTTAGATAAATAATAAGGCCACATATAATTTTACTCTCAAGAAAAGCATACAAATTTTCCCTATTAAGCATCTGCGTCATTAAAACACATATAACCACATGTCTAACATATCTATAAGTATATCCATCAATGGTTATAGATAAGACCTGGACAAAGCGCAGCCCTGAGGCCCTCAGCCTGTTCCAATCCAGTCTGCACCCAAAATAGCCGAAGGGCTGAAAACAGTTGCCCGCAGAATGTACCATGATGTCACCCAATATCACCATTATCTGCATATTCAGGATGCACACGGCGGTGAATACATTGGTATTGGTGGAATCCATTACACCAATCGTCATTTGCGATTAAGGCAGCAGATTCAATGACATAACTTCATCGCATGTGCTGTGTGGAGTCAGTGTACCAAAGACCGGAGCAAAGAGTTGGGGGAAAGGGAGTGAGATGACAGTGTGTTGTGTGTATTTTCATCTATGTGTGTGATACTGATTATAGTGAGGCTATGTGAGGGTTCAAACTAAATATAGAGAGGATATGTGGGGCTCATACTGTATATAGGCGCTATGTGGAGCTCATACAGTATATAGTGGCTATTTGGAGCTCAAAGCTATATGGGGCTCATACTAGAGGGCTATATGGGGGCTTACACTGTAAATAGGGGATTTGTGGGGGCTCAAACAAAATACAAGGAAGCTATGTGGGGGCTCATACTGTATATAGGGGCTCAAACTGTATGTGGGAACATAAAGTAAATCGGGCGATTCAATTAATACAAAATAATAATTTATAAATAAAATATTAATATTGAGCAAAGTTTAATTTCAGACTATTGGTTCAGCTTCCACAATAGTCACAGTCTCTCATGTGGCCACTCAGGAAAATTAATTCACCCCTGCTATAGATCAACAAAAGAATGACCTGTAACCACGTTGGGCAATTATGATAACTACAGAGATAGCAAGCAGTTTTAAAAATATAGTAATGTTCAAAATCTTTAGGTGGATGTGAGCAAAGTAAGAGAAATCTAAATCAAGTCGATATTTGGTGTTACCGACCGCCCCTTGGCTTCAAAACAGCATCAATTCTTCTAGATATACTTGTGCTAAAACAGGAATTTTCTAAGATTAAAGCCAGGTGTATGAGTAACTAATTATAATAAATAATAAAGATCACCATTTTTGTATGTAGGTTGAAACGCAGTCATTAACTGAAACAGAAAAAAAAATGCATAGGAAACAAATCTGGGTCAAAAAAAGCTAAACTCTGCTACAAAAGTTAAGGTTGTGGAAATCAGTTTTATGTCAAATGTCACCCATCATGGCAAGACTGAACGCAATAACAAGATTCAAGGTAGTTATACTGAATCAGCAAGGTTTTCACCAGGAAAAGATTTCAAAAGAGACTGGAGTTTCAAGATTTACTGTTATGGCTCCTATCCACAATCACCAAGAAGTGGGAAACTTTGAAGACCACAGACACAGTGGTTGACTAAGGAAACTTAGTTTAGCAGTTGAAACACGTTATCACACTTTTGTTCAAAATCAGAAGATGTACAACAGTGCCATCAATTCAGAATTGAATAAAAACTAGAAGGACAAAGGAGCGCAAAATAAAGTGTTATCCAGAAAACAGGTGTAGCGCCTGCCTGGAACCACAGACTCAGACGGGCTGTAATGGACAGGCTAGAGGGAGGCCACTCACCAAGCAGGACCTGTAGAACCCTGAAACCTTTTAACCCCTATACAGGGATTTGGAATTACACAGGGCTCCGGTGATCACTGTGGAAGGCTGCAGTCCGATGAGAGTAGTAGACAGGCAGGATCAAACCAGGAATTGCAGAACAGGGACAGAATCAGGCAGGCAAGGATGTAATCAAGAAACCAAGCAGAGGTCAAATCCGGGACTGGCGGCGAGGTACAGAAACGGCAGGCAGAAGGGTAGTGAGAAAACAAGCAGAAGTCCAAACACAGGGCGTCACTCTGCAAAACAGAGAGGGAGCCAGTTAACAGGTCAACAGAACTATCTCTGGCAGTAGCCAGCAGACAGGAGGGGGAATTAAAAAGATGTGGTGTCTTCCCATTGACTGAGGCTAAATGATGGTAACTTCTGCTGGAAGACACATGCCACCTACAGTCAGCCAGTGCTACTGCAAATACCAGGGAAACCCAGCTTAGTGGAGAAGTGGAGAATGCGTCCACCAGAGTCACTGGTGCTGACTCCTCTCTCATCACCAGCACTATCCATGGCGGGAACAGAGCGTTGCCTGGTGATTGAAGCAGAAGTCGCAGGAGTGAACTCCGGTGGGGACGTGACAACAGGTAACTGCTGCACACCTTGTGGGGTTGTGAGATAGGACATCACTTCAATGGACTCAGAATTAAAGGGTTCAGCTGCTGCTGCCCCGCAAGTTAGTAGATCCAGTTAGAAAAAAAAAGGATGTGGAGAAGCAAATATGCTGCAATGCTGGCATCCCAACAGATAGAAATGTCAGAAAACACTTGAAATAGTAGAAAAGATGATGTGCATTTATTCTATATGTGTTTTGAAGTACAATCACTTCTTCATCAGGAGACCCACAATAGAATAAAGTCGCATCATCTATTCTACTATCGCAAGTGTTTTCTGACATCTCCATCTGTTGAGACTCAGGCAGCCCAGCATATACACTTCTCCGCATCTATTTATCAGCTCCGAATTGGCCGTAACCAGTGGGACCCAGCTAAATCAACCTATTGTTTAGGGAAGTGTGACCAGGAGTGGTCTTCATGTAAGAATTATGACCAAAAAGCCATATCTTTATTATGGGGACAAGGCCTAGTGACTAAACAATGCATGCAAATAAAAAATTAAGGTCAAGATAAATGTGTTCTGGACTGATGACCCAAAATTTGAAATATGTGGCTCTAGCAGAAGTGTGTTCACCGAAAGGCAGGTGAGCAGTACAATAATGAACGTATGCAGGATAGAATTAAGATTTGTGCAGGTTTCTTATAAGTTTAGGTCTACATTTCAGTAAATGAAGATGTAGCTTTGGTCTGGATTAATGATGCACTCAATGCTGAGAAACACAGACACAGGTAGATACTTATCCATTATCAAATACCATCAGGAAGGCAACTCATTGGATCCAAATTTGTTCTACAGCAGAATGAAGGCCTCAAATATACAGCCAATGTCATTAAAAACTATCTTCAATGTAAAGACGAACAATGAGCCCTGGAAGTGATAATATGGCCCTACAGAGCTCTGATAGCTTCATTGAGCTTGTCTGGGATTACATGAAGAGACAGTAGAATTTGCACAAGCCTCATACACAAAAGATCTGTGGTTAGTTCTCCCCGATGTTTGGAACAACCTCCATGCTGAGTTCCTTCAAAAACCATGTGGACGTTTACCTAGAAAAATTGATGTTGTTTTGAACCCAAAGGGTGATCACACCAGATATTGATTTCATTTCTGTTTTGTTCATTTACTTTCAATTTTCCTTGATTAAAACTATTAAGAATTCTGTTTGTGAAACATTCTTACTGTGAAACATTTTTTCCACTCTTGCCTAATTCTTTTACAAGGTAGTGTAGGTAAATTACATGGGGATATGCAACCGGGTATGTGGTGGTCAAAAGTGCCTTCATGAAATGATAAATCTTTATTTTACTACAAGGTACTAGCTAAGACAATAAAACATCTCTTTACAACAAGATAACACGTCTTGCCTTTGCCACAACCGGGTGGTAAAATTGTGGTAATGTATGCTGTCACCCAGATAACTTAATTAGCTCTTAAAATAATTGCATAAGACATGTCACAGCTTTCGTACATCAACATGGCAAACTATCCACTTATTATGTTGACAGCCCCAAGGACACCATTTCATTTCCAGTCGCCAAGTTCTCACCCTTACCTTACCCAAACTTTTATTGCTAAGAGCTCCTCTTTGTCGTCATCGGAGAGCATTTAATCAATTAGAGCCCTCGTATTGTGCCGCGACTTCTATTCTAGTTCCCTCTTGAGCTCTTTTTCAGCTTGTTGAGTGTACATTAGCACAGTTATTTTCGTTCTGTAAAAACTCCTGCTGTGGATTTCATGGACTTATCTTGAACGTCACATGGCTTTTAGTTGCGCTACGCTATATACATGTTTAAAATATGACTTACATAAAAATAAACATACAGAAATACATTAGGTTTCTGCAGAAATTCCTTGCCATTTATACCGAGAGTGTTCATTCTTTCCAGTATTCCTGAATAAGGTTTTATTATGAATACAGTGAATTTTACACATGGGTAATAAAGAAGCATTTCTGCATTCGTATTACAGCTGCAATTCCTGAGCTGTCCGTGTGTTTAATTAGCTTAAGGTGACAGTATCCGTAGGAATTGCGGTTATATCAGATCAGAAGCTTAAAGCCGCGGTCTGTATAAAGCGCACCAATCACCAGGATTTTCCTATATAACCGAAAGCCAGTGCTATACTGGCACTATCATGATGGTTCTATGCATACTTTTAGTTGTCAGCTAGGGTGTATAGGTTTTGAAAGACAGGCAAGTAAAGTTTGTACATTGAGCAGCTTTTTGAATGGCAGCAGCTGCCGATTAGCTGATAGCTGGAGTGAATTTTCATAATGATTCCCGCTGTTACGAACCAGCGCCACCATAGCCGCAAGCAGCCTGCTGCGGTTCCTGTTGCGCCCAGGTGCCGGCTGCCGTTCTTGGCCGTGCCTCGGGTCGTCCAGTTGGCTGTTCCTTCCACCACGTCTAAGTGTGGAGAGGCGGCTAGTGCGCATGCGTGCGCCGATTTACCCCAGCCAGAGTTTAAGCCCGGTGTTTTGCCTAGTGACCATGCTCAGCCTGTTTGTGTTATGTCTGAGACTAAGTCCTCAGTTCAGGCTACTGAGCATGCTCCCACAATTAACCCTAACAGCCTCTTTGCACAGGTACTTGGACTTCGTGCTGTGTCTAAGTTCTGGGATGTGCCTACTGAGCATGCTCAAACTGATAGTCTGCTTTCTAAGCCTGTTGCTCAGGCTACTGAGCATGCTCAGGCACTTAGTGCATCAGAGGCTAGGTCCGGTAAGGACCTCACTGAGCATGTCCGTGAGGTGGCAGGCCCTGATAGGGCAGAGGGTGTCAGGTGTCCTGATGACGTGGCAACTCCAGACTGGCCCGCAGAGGCTCGCCCCTATGATCTGGCACCTCACCATTGGTCGTCAGAAAATGACTGGTGAAGTGTTTGGGGCGTGGCTGCCATGAGGTCATCAATGATGTGGCGGTTCCGGATAGGTCGCATGTGACGTCACTGATGACATGGCACTCTGCTATTGGACCTTGGTGGTTCCACTCTGGGTTTGGGGCGGACCCAGGTTATAAAAGGGGCTGGAGACAACATGGAGGTGCGCAGTCTTCATTTAGAGTTCTTGGTGGCATAAGCCTTGTTGGAAGCGGTAGGTAGGGCTAGGCGAACGGTGCCTGTCACGCCAAGATTCGTGGCTCAGCACATGAGGGTCAGGCGCCATGCTTCCTTGCTACCATTCCTGTTGTGCTAGAGCAGTCCAGTGGCGTTAACTGGGCTGCGGCTGCTGCGTCACCTGTTCAGTTGTGCCTCCTACGCACACGGACAGAATACCTGTTGCGTCACCTGTCCGAGAGTGCCCTCTACGCACACGGACAATGTACCTGCTGCTCCACCTGTCCGGTTGTGCCCTCTACGCGCACGGACAGTGCACCCCAGAACCCCTGTGAAGTTAACATGGTGTTCCTGGATTGGGTGTGTGAACCCTATTATCCTCCTCGGCTTCCCAGTCAAATGCTACTGGTGTGACTACTTGGTCTGACGTGTCCTTTACACACGTGGCCAGTCGAGTGGTGGCCAGAAACGCTAATCGGAGGACCGCTCGGCCTGACGTGTCTTACACACGTGGCCAACAGGGCGCTGTCGCAGCGGTCTTTTCGGTCAACGCTAACTGGTTACCATCCGGCCTGACGTGTTGTTACACACGTGGTCGGAGTAGCGTCCGCTCCACCGAAACGCTAACTGGGTTGTCGTCCGGTCTGACGTGTCCCTACACACGTGACCGGTTCCTTGAGTTATCTCAGAACCATCCAGCTCTATAGTCCCCGCCTAACCCACAGAGTGCCAGCAGCTCCATTACCATCTGGAGCACGGTGGGCCCCGACTGGCGATAGGGATATATACCCCTGGTCCTAATCTGCCGGTCCCCCCGTACCACCCACCCCCTGCCTGTCCATCCTCCCCCTTTCTGTTATTTATGCTAATTCTATTATAGAATCATTTTACTTAGTGGCTAAAAGGACCTGTGCTGATGTCATACCCATGTGACCAGAAGGGGCGGGGCCTCGGCCAAGAGAAAAATAATGTTGCTTCCTGGTATTAGCTATGAGGCACTTGGTGATTGGTGCGTTTTAAGCTTACAGGTTGTAATAGGGGCAAAAAAATTCTATCCTAGTGGTTTACATGAAATTGCTTTCACAGTTCTCCTTTCCACATAGTCATGCACAGATCACATGCAGTGTCATACAGTTATGCAGAGCTATAGGCCTGCACCCATAGAGCTCTGTGGCACCATGCTGTATCCCTCTAGTTTTTGTGGCATGCACTACTGGATGCCGTATTATATAGATGTTCACCTTCAATGTACATGGGTATTTTCATAACACTCAATAAAGTTAATAGAGAGAAACACACAGGCAGAGCCGACTTTCCAGTCATACATGAGTCAGAAAGGAGATCAAGGTTTTGGAGAAAGGTGTGGATCTGAAATGTATGATATCCTGTAAATGTCTGTTATTAGACAATCTAAACTTCCCAAAAAAATTTGATGTTATAGTTCCTGTTCAGTGCCGTTGATTAGTGGGGGCCTTGGTCCTGATGCCTTCTTTGTGCTCAGTTTACGCTCAAGCATGAGAAGTGTATTGGAGACCGAAGCAGCAGACGCGAAACACGTGTCGGGACCGCTCTCGCATGTGTGGTTGACAGACTCCCACCACCCTCGGTATATGCTACAAGCAGGTAGGTCTCCAGGTGCCACATCACCACCAATGATTTCTTTTACATGTTGCTTGTTCTGTACTTTGTCACTTTTGATCATTGGTAAGTATATCAAATATATGGCCCTGTAACTGACTCCTTATCATTGCTTGCTTCAGCAAATACCTTTTACTCATTAGTGGCATCATTCCTACTGCCCATACCCTCTTGTATGATCTAGTAAAACATCCTTTTTTGGGGGGAGCCCCTCTTCCTCATGCGGGACCTTTTTTCCTCCTTCTGCCTCTGTATCAGGTTATCTTTTCCATAGACTCTTATCCTATACAAAATTGTTTTACTACCATTGATGTATCTATTGTTTTGCAATTTTTTATCAATAAAAGCAAATTTTTCATACATGGTATTAACTCATTATGTACCAGCACGGTAGTACCCTTATTGTTCTCTCGTTTTCTCATATTATGAATTGGGGTACGTGCGAATTACTCTTGTAATAAGGTCCAGGGCTCTTGGTCTTTGTTTTCTTATGCTATATCATTGTAGCAATATCTGTCATCAACTATATAAACAGTAATAAAATGAATACAATATTGGGAAAATTGTTATTAGAACTATATCAGAGTAATAGCCCATTTTCATTTGACCTTTTAAGGTATTTTGAAATCATAGGGGTATCCAATGCTCAGGCCATGCTCTATTAGCACACTAGGAAAGCCACTGACAATGCGTAGCCCTCCACAAAGGCGAACATAAGACTTAACCATATAATGAGTTCTATCAGTGACAGGGACGGCCAGAGTGCTCCGCTACTAATTCCTGTTTTCATTTTTATTTGATTAACCACCTGTAGCAAACACTTCCATTATTCTGCTATCTCCAAATCTTAAGCTGCCTGAGGTAACACAGGGGATTTCACCAACCCCGTGCCTCTTTTCTCCAAGAAATTTAGGGGGAGGACATGGACGAATAGTGAGCTAATTACTTGGAATTGATTTTAGCATTAACCTGGATTTCAATCCCTGCTAGACCAGGATAAGAGGGAAAAAAATCAAATGTTATTAAAACTACACAATTAAAACTAGACAAAGATGAAACACATCTTGGGGGTTCTGAGATCGCTAAACCTGACAATAGGAAGGTGAATGATACAGAGGGAGAAGAATGACATTTGTAATGTTCGTACACTTGTAGGATGACATCTGGCTAGTTCTTTTTTGCTTTTGCTAATAGCCACTCAAATGCAATATGGTGATGATGTAGCAGCAGTGTTGTAGTGTGTGGGGGGCCCAGGGAAGATTGCTCTATGCTAAAATCTTTTAGAGACACAAGATGTAAAAAAATCCAAAAAAGTTATAGTTATACTGAAGATCCGGGATGCTACACATACACATGCCACAACGTACACATACACATGCCACAACGTACAAATGTCAGTGTCTCACTGCAATGTGCCACCTGTGCCGGCTCACTCTGATTGTAGAGGAGAAATTGACAAAGCTGGCATTTTTTTATTTTTAGAGGGGCACTTGGGAGACCATTAATTTTTTAGGATGTACCAAGAGGGATATTACTTACTAAAGGGACATAAATACTTTCTAAAGACATTCAGGGGACATTAATTGTTTTAAGGGGGCACTCAAGGGTGTTATTAGGGGCACAATAATTGAGATATCCTAGGCATTGGCATGGCAAGGTATATCACCACTGGATTTGCCTCATCTGTGTTAAAGGAAACCTGTCACCAAATTTGATCTCTATAAGCTGTGGCCACCACCACTGAGCTCTTTTATACAGCATTCTAGAATACTGTATATAAGAGCCCAGGCTGTTCTGTAGAACATAAAAACACTTTTATAATACTCACCTACTGGGAAGGTCAAGTCCAATGGGTGTCACTGCTTTCCGGTCCGGCGCCTCCTCTCTGCTGTGATCTCCATCCTCCTTCTACCCAGCCCAGGGGGGATGATGAGTCTACGTCATCCACACAGGCCGACATTGCGGTCCTGCACTGAGGGAAGATCAAAGTACTGTAATGTACAGGCGTGAGGAATAGATAAAGACCACCCGCGCATGCACACTACAATACTTAGGGGTGCTTCACACACAGCGAGCTCGCTGCCGAGATCGCTGCTGAGTCACGCTTTTTGTGACGCAGCAGTGACCTCATTAGCGATCTCGCTGTGTGTGACACTGAGCAGCGATCTGGCCCGTGCTGCGAGATCGCTGCTCGTTACACACAGCCCTGGTTCGTTTTCTTCAAAGGCGCTCTCCCGCTGTGAAACACAGATCGCTGTGTGTGACAGCGAGAGAGCGCCAAATGAAGCGAGTAGGGAGCAGGAGCCGGCGTCTGGCAGCTACGGAGGCTGGTAACTAAGATAAACATCGGGTAACCAAGGTGGTTACCCGATATTTACCTTAGTTACCAGCCTCCGCAGCTCTCACGCTGCCTGTGCTGCCGGCTCCGGCTCTCTGCACATGTAGCTGCTGTACACATCGGGTTAATTAACCCGATGTGTACTGTAGCTAGGAGAGCAAGGAGCCAGCGCTCAGTGTGCACGGCTCCCTGCTCCCTGCACCCTGCACACACAGCTAAGCGGTGTGCGCTGGTAACTAATGTAAACATCGGGTAACCATACCCGATGTTTACCTAAGTTACCAGTGTCCGCAGCTTCCAGACGCCGGCTCCGTGCAAGCGCAGCGTCGCTTGCACGTCGCTGCTGGCTGGGGGCTGTTCACTGGTCGCTGGTGAGATCTGCCTGTTTGACAGCTCACCAGCGACCATGTAGCGATGCAGCAGCGATCCTGACCAGGTCAGATCGCTGGTCGGATCGCTGCTGCATCACTAAAGTGTGAAGGTACCCTTAGATCTGCCCTGAGCAGGGCAGATCAGTGCACCTGCGCAGGACCTTAATGCTGGCTAGTGTGCACAACAGAGACATGTCATGCACAAGGACCTCAGAAGAAAGAGGACGGCAATCACCTCAGAGAGCAGGCGCCGGACCTTAAAGAATCGACACCCATCAGACCGGACTGTTGCCCTAGGTGAGTAGAATAAAAGTGTTTTTTTACATTCTACACAGCTGCCTGGGCTCTTATATACTGTATTCTGGAATGCTGCATATAAGAGCCCACTGGTGATGGCTGCAGGTTACAGTCGCCAAATCTGGTGACAGGTTCTCTTTAAATCTGAGTAGATGTATCATAATATGAGAATGAAGGGTCCTAACAGAGAATCTCACTAGGTTGTATCTGATATATCTATCCCTATACAGTCACAATACCACAATATCACAAAATATTGGTAATATCCGAGAGTTGCATAAAATATTTTGCATCTGACAGAACCGAATACTCTGCATATGTACATTTTTATGCAGCAGTGATGATCGATATATGGGGATGAAGATTAAAAAAATGGAAAGGGGTCACTAATGTTTTACAATGCAAATGTGATTGCAGAATTGTAATATGAAACATATCTAAAATAAGTGGTGGTTAAATTTTGGTTTTAGGCAAATCTGGCTTCTATAAAAATGTATAGGAACCTTATCGGTATATGCTGAGGCGGCAGCTATGGCTCAGTTTTCCATGTCCTTCAGAAATTGTATTGACCTTGATAAGACTGAGGTATGTCTTTCACTTAGGTAATTATTAGTTTTCCTCTAAGTGAATTTATCGTTTTGTTCTTTTACGTTACACAGTTTTCCTAATCTTTTGGTACAATTAGTAAAGATGGATTTCATAACTATCGTCTGAAAAGCCCACAGTTTTCACTCCCAAACCTCATACTTGGTTGTTGGTGTGACCATACATGCCTATATTTTTCTCCATATCATCTATGCTGTTGGTGAGTCAGAACATTGCCATACATATTAGATAGTTGTGCAGTCCAAGATCTGTAGCTTTGGTGACAGTTCATCTAAAGTGTATCACCACCTTAGGTACAGACTTAAGCGGGCTTTACACGCTACGATATTGTTAATGAATTATTGTCGGGGTCACGTTGTTTGTGACTCACATCCGGCTTCAATAACGAGATCGCAGCGTGTAAAGCCCGCTTTAGTGCAAAGTGAGAATCTCCAAAGTCACCTCCAACTGGACCTTGTGAACTAATTATTGCATCACCACTTTAGACCAGTAAAATATCCTCTGATTCTCGTGTTTTTCTAATCCCCGATTGTTCCTTCAATATCAGAATACGCTTGCCATTGCAACATGATCAACTCCATAAGGATAATTTTTAGACACTAACCAAATACTTAACACAAAACTAGGTTTCTTATTCTTACCTTTAAAAATGAATCTAAGGAGCCATTTTCCATATACTCTGTTATTATCATGACTGGCTTACCTATAAAGAACGGAAATAATTCACAGGGTTACTCAACAGAACTTCTCATGAAGGTCAAGAATCGTAAAAGTCACTCTACAACTACAAGAGCTGAAGGCCTACAGACTTCCCTATATATATATATATATATATATATATATATATATATATATATATATATATATAAATACATATATATATATATATATACATTGTTAAAGGGATATTCCCATCTCCAAGATCCTATCCCAATATGTAATAGATATAATAATAATAATATTTGCAAAGAACTCCACTTAGAAATGTAGTATAGTTCTCCTGACCTTAGGTATCCATGGGTCTGACCACGAGCAACTAACTAACTGACTGTGACTATATGCGTGGTTGTAACCATGGATACCAAAGGTCCTGCAATGCCCTGAACATGAGGTAAGCGACATAGTGAATCAAAAGAACTATACTACATTATTAATTTGAGGTATTTGCTATTATTAATTTTATTACACCTACTACATATGGGGATAAGATCCTAGAGATGGGAATAATCATTTAATATTGTCATAAAATATTTTTAATTATGGTTATTAACAATAAAATCTATGTCATTTATTCTGCTGATCAATACATTTTATTCTGAAATTATAGAAAAGATGAAACAGAACAGATGAGATATGTTGCCTTTCTCATTTCTTTTTTCATAATTATGCATTAATGCTTATTGTATTTAGGCTGTATAAATCCATCATCAGCTCTCCTTCCCCTTTATGGGGCTTTAGCATCAGCTGTTGTTTTTGGAGGTTTCAATGATCTATTGGCATCTGTTATAAGGTAGTGAACTGCACGTTATGTCGTATGCCTCAATAAGGCTCATTAAAAGAAGTTGTTTTCATCACACAACTACTTTAACCCCACAAGAGACAAAATAAAAGACTTGTAATAGTCCTTTAATACAAACTATTAAAGGGGTTGTCCACTAAAGTGTCCCACATAACATTAAAAAATCCTGATACATCCCGGACAGGCACCACTCCTGCGATGTTGAATTCGCGATCCCAGGCAATCATTTTCAATGTTCTTTTTTTTATTTACCATGTTCGAAATATGTTAAGACTGACCTGGCAATATATATATTTTTTTTATCTTTTATTTATTTTTTTTTATTTAAGTGGTAAAACAATTCTGAAATTTGTAAAAAATAAAAAAAAAAATTACGGTACTTATTTGTCGTCATTTCCGAGATTTGTAATGATCTCCTGTTTTGGGAACTGGTGTGGTGTGAGGGCTTATATGTTAGGTCCTGAGATGATGTTTTTATTGTTACCATTTTTTTGGTAGATGCAATGTTTTGTTAACCCTCTTATTGCAATGTTATGGGAAACATAAAAACATATTTTTTTTGTTTTGATTTTTTTCTTGTTACACTCTTTCCAGTTCAGGTTAATTATTTTTATATTTTGATAGATCGGACATTTCTGAACGCGACGATACCAAATATGTATATGGTTTATTTATTTCATTATTATTATATTTTGAATGGGGCAAAAGGGGATAATTTAAAGTTGTGTTTTGTTTTTTTGCACTTTTTTTTTTTTTACTAGTCCCCTTAGGGGACTTGAAGCTGAGATACTTTTATCGCTCCTGCTGTACAGAGGAGTGCTTCAGCCCAATTCTGTACAGCACAAATGCTATCTTCCTATAATGCCAACACTTAGCCGGCGTTTACTGGAACTACGTCATGATAGTTAAAAGTGTCATCAGCTGATCCCCGGCTGTCATAACATAACCCATCGGTACCCCGTGATCAAGTCATAGAGCCACCGATGGGGGTGGAGAATGACGCGCTCCCCGCTGTGCACACTAAATTGTCAGAGATTGACAATGGGATCTAACTAGTTAACAGGCATGGGTGGATCCACTCGCACCTGTTAGAGGCACGTCACCTGATCAGATCAGCCAACATGTGCAAGGAAGTATGCGGGCTCGCCGCATGAGCCCGCATCAAATGGAGGTACATAACCTTGAACCTTGGAAGTACTGGTGGGTTACTATAGCATATCACAGTATCAAAGTCATCACAGCAGTGTTTTCAGGGACTGTCAGCTATCTTCTCACAACTTTATATAATGATCAGGAGAAAGAATGTGCAGCCAATCAACACAATTTTTCTTCCGAAATGATTCAATCAAAGACAAACAAGCGTTTTCTAGTTTATCATTTGATTGCGGGCTATGTTTTCACTGGTCAGTGACTGGGAATAAACATTTCACCATTTGCATTGCAAATATCCACAGAATAAATTGACATGACAGCACTGGTTAATTTACACTGCTGATATTTTTCACAGCATGTGCCTAAGATTTCTTAGAACTTCAGGCACAATGCTGGTGCTGTGAATCAGAGAGGAATTTCCATCCTGAAACTCCAAATGAAAAATCTGCTTCATTAACACTATAGGAGTATGTACCCTAAAGGGGTGCACTGAATTTACAAGATAGGTGATAGCTTAGTGTCTGCTGGGAATCTGAGCAGTGAGACCCCCCCAATATTGAGAGTTCCCTATGTGAATGAAGTGGTGGTGAAGCACTAACACTGGCAATATCAAAGGTATGTCAGTTACATAGAGTTCCACGACTACCATGCCAGCAAACACCAGACTCTTCACCGCTGTGATTGGTGGAGGTACAGTGCTCCCACAAGTTTGGATAGGCGATAACTTGTAATATTGAAACAATTTCTTAATATATTTCTAGTAGTAGTCAACAGGATTTCAAACTTTTAATATATTTTACTTACACTGATGAGTAAAAGGGTAACAATGTTTTGAACTTTTGAATTTCAGGTTTCCATATCTCACCATCCACTACAGCTTTGAGCATGAGATGACCTTCATTTAATAGACAATCATCTTGGGTATCTCATTCATAACTTTGACTAGCAACTATTTAGCATATGATTAGTTCTGCAGATTATTGTCATGTCACTGCATTGTTACTGTTTTGCTCTAGGTGGTGGGAAAATCTTTCTCTTCCTATATACTACAAATTACAACCTGTTTTTACATTGCCTAATATCTCACTGTGTTATTAAGTGGATTCCCAAGTTAAAGACCACTGGTTTAAATTGAAGAACAGGTATGAAGATTTCACAGGAAAAGAGAAACTGCGTCATCCAGCTCATCAATGGTGTTCTCTTGGCCAAGAAAATTACCAAACTGCATCATGTGAGTTGTAATAATATGAAATTAAATCAATCCATCCATTCAAAAGCCAAGTGGTGGATGTACAGGCAAAATATCAGAGTCAATAAGTTGGCGCATCACAAGGTCTATTAGCTATGGTGCAACAAACACGGCAGTGGAGGTGGCTTGTATGCATCGTAATCACAGACGTCCATGCAAACATCATGTAACGAAGGTTACACAAGTCTGCAATGGTCTCCTGAAAAATAGTGAAGAAGCCTCAACTTCAATATCGGCATAAGAAGTGTCGGCTCAAGTTTGCCAAGAAGCACAAAAAGTGCACAGTAGATGATTGGAAACAAGTGATGTGGAGCGATGAGACGAAAGCCAATAGACTAGGCTCTGATCGGTGCAAATAGGTCTGGAAGAAAAAAGGGAAAAAGGGGCTCACAGATAGAGAAGTTGAACGAACTGTCAAGTTTGGTGGAGGAAGCCTTATGATATGGTAGTTGTTTCACAGTCAAAGGCATTGGATACTTGACCAAGATTGATGGTGGTCTCAATGCTGAGCTATATGTGAGTATCCTACAAGATGAGCTATTTCATACACTTGAGTTCTATGAGTATGAAAAGGTCGACATAGTTTTCCAGCAGGACAGTGACAAAAGGTATACATCGAGATTGTCAAAGAAATAGTTTAGTGACAATGAAGTAGAGGTGCTGGATTGTCCCCCACAATCTCCAGGCCTCAATCTAACCGAATATTTGTGGGTAAAGTTAAAGAAAAGCCTATATACATACCCACGTGTGTCAACCAGTATACAACAAAATTGAGAACATGCAGAAAGGACCCGGGATCAGATTTCGGTCGAGACATGCTTGAGTCTAATGGAGAGCATGACCAGAAGGATTCAGGCAGTGTTGAAAGACAAAAATAGATTTACAAAATACTAACAAAATGATAAAAATTTAGATCTTTAGGAGCAAAGCAGTAACGGTGCAGTGACGTGACAGGAATCTGCATAACTAATCATATGCTAAATAAGTCAAATGTATAGATTAGATAGATGACTGTCTATAAAATGAAGGTAATCTCATGCTCAAAGTTTTAGTGGATGATGAGATATGGATCCTGAAATTCAAAAGTTCAAAACATTGTTACCCTTTTGCTTGTCAGTGTATATAGGGTCATCATATTCCACAGCACTTTTCAGGCATTATGATTATGTATTCTGCATCAATTTTTATTCATTCCTTTTATTGTTTAAAAATTCTTCAGAAACTATAAATGTCCCATCCTTTTCTGCTAAGAACAGCATTTCACTAATGATAGAAAAAGAGCCTGTGGACGTGCATTAGACACGTGCCCTATTGATGGGCATGTTATTTAGGAATCATCACACAATTATGGTTCATGACTTCATTTGGTCCATTTCTCTAAACAGGGCCACATACAAGCTAATAGCCAATCCAGTAATGTTCAGCCAATGTGTGCGAAATTAGTGATACCTGCTAATTGATCAGGCACTTTTCCCAGCAGTGTCCCGGACAGATGGACACACAGCTAATGGTTATGTGCTTCATGAGAGTAACACTTAAGATTTTAGTAGAACATCAGCCCTGCGGTAAGATGTTTCTTTTAATGATTCCCATCAAGCTGAAGGTCTAATTACTGACATTAGGATAAGACAATCACTGAGTATAGATTCCCCCCACTAATTGTAAAACAGATAGTGAGATAGACATCCTCATTAGTCTGTGCAATCACTGTAAATGATATTGTATTCATTTACATATCCAATTAAATAATATGTCAATTTGTTAGGGATAGTGAAGAAAATCATGTGCTTTAACCTGTAGGAGCACTCCAATATCTGGAAAAATAGCTTTTAAGGGGAATTGGACACTGTAGTCAAATATAACCAGACATATACTGTCCCTAAACGAGGCTTTGCTGATTTTCTTATTGTCTCCTTGTGCACCTGGCACAAAAGTAGCAAACTAAGTCTTCTTATTTGTTGAAATATTTTAGATTTGAAGGGTAACACTTTTTAGTCCCACGTCAAACTCCATGGCACCCAAATGCATCTCAAGGCTCTAGCCAACTGGTCCAGGAAGCCATTATCTATCCCCCATGAGATGGCTGGATTGTCATTGTAAATAAGCACTTGTACCTTGCCCCTCCCCCCAACTCATTGTAGATTGTAAGCTCTCACGAGCAGGGTTGCCATTTTTTCCTTTAAATATTGTATCTTCTATAATTGTTACTTGTTTGTATATGTTTATGTATATGATATGTATATGTATATGACCCTCCTGAATTGTAAAGCGCTGCGGAATATGTTGGCGCTATAGAAATAAAGATTATTATTATTATTATTATTTAGTCACTTTCTCATAAGCCTTCAATTCATTCTGTAAATATGTGTGTGACACTCCAACACCTCCTAGACCGGTATCCAATTCCCTTCAATCACTTTTATCCAAACACAGAATTAATAATATTAACGTGACTCCACAATGAAAATGGTTGGTAATCTGGTATTCAACCATTGAATAGCACAATGCACTGATAGATGTTTCATGTTTGTTAACTTTAAAAAAATGTTCTAAAATGTATCCCTCAGTCATTTATGATAAGGCAAACTGTTCTGTACAGAACATTGACTCAAACTGATAGTGTCGCTGCTAGAAGTAACATCATCTTGCTGTGACTTGGACAAGTGAAGTGTCACATATTTTATAATGTCGTCTGCTTCTGTCATGTGATGTTCGGCTCTGCACACACCTGCTAGCATGGAGTCTTTTCAGGCTCTGTTCACACTGCTGAGTCTGACAAGCAACCTGAGGCTTCTGGATTGTTAAGCCAGAGTTGGGCGTTGGCTGGTTCAGGTCCACTGATCTTCAGTTCTGCAGTAGTTAATTCCTGCAGACTGATGAGTAGGACCTAAGTGCTTAGGATGCTGATTGGCATGTGCAGCTGTTGCTTCCCTATTTTAGGCACTGCTTCCTTCCAGGATGTGCCGATGATAGCTTCAGTTTTTACTCCAGCGATCACAGTCTTGGTGATTTTCCTGTACATGATGATCCGTGCTGCATTTCTGATTGTTGTGAGCATTCATCTGTTGTGAGTTACTTCCTCCCCTTTTTTGCTGTTCCCCAATAGACATATTATCTCTCCTGTGTGTTTTGGGTGCTGTGCGTACGAGTTTTCATTCTCCCTTGCCTGTGTCATCATAGTATCATAGTATCATAGTTTTTAAGGTTGAAGGGAGACTCTAAGTCCATCTAGTTCAACCCGCAGCCTAACATGTTGATCCAGAAGAAGGAAAAAAAAACCCAATGTGGCAAACAAGTTCCAATGGGGAAAAAAATTCCCTCCTGACTCCATATACGGCAATTAGACTAGTTCCCTGGATCAATACCCTGTCATAAAATCTAATATACATAACTGGTAATATTACATTTTTCAAGAAAGGCATTCAGGCTCTGTGTTACGGGGGGCTGTCTGATAATAAAACCTAAAGGAATGTCAGACAGTCAGGGTCCACCGTGCAAGACTCTGCTGCAGACTATGGCAGAGGATAAGGGGTATATAAGTGTGCCACTGTAAAAAATAATAGCACAAGTGCAGAGTGCAATACCTCTGTTAAACTCACAGAGGAATATAATTAGAAAATAAAGCAATTCCTCCCTTACTTGGAGGGTGTGTGGAATGGTCTCTGTTAAAGATCACAGAGACAAAAGCAGTGAGTGGGAAATGGCACCTACCTAGGTCCGTTTCTCTAGTGGTGCCAGGAGACGGACAGCAGCGTAAGCCGCACAAAGCTCCTACCTGCGTTCGCTCCACTAGTGTGCGAGGACACGAACCACTAGATATGGCACCTGCCTAGGTCCGCTCTTCTAGTGGTGCAAAAGAGACGGACAGCAGCGTAAGCCACACAAAGCTCCTACCTGCGTTCGCTCCACTAGTGTGCGAGGACACGAACCACTAGATATGGCACCTGCCTAGGTCCGCTCTTCTAGTAGTGCAAAAGAGACGGACAGCAGCATAAGCCGCACAAAGCTCCTACCTCTGTTTGCTCCCCTAGTGTGCGAGGATACGAACAACTGCCAGACGCAGTATAAGGAACGTTACCCTAGCGGCAACGTCCACCTACGAGTAGAATCACAAGGCCCAGCCGGACGATGTGCCTCAGGCACCTGCCTATGTCCGCTTCACTAAGAGGTAAGGATACGGACTGCAGCCGAAGCTGTAAGGTATAAGAACGCTACCCTGCTGGTAGCGCTCACCTAACATAGACAGAGAGATGCCTAGAGGGACGTGCACAGGGCGTCTACCCTCATGCATGAACCAAGAGGACTGAGCGCCGGGCGGCGTGCGTCAGGGTCTTATATAGACTCTGTGCCTCATCCAAGATGGAGGACACCAGAGCCAATCCGCTGCCAGAATGACAGCAATGACGTCACGCTGGCCTATCACCGAGCAAAGCGTCACAAGCACATGACCAGCGACCAATCGGCATAGAAGGTGTCAGAGACATGTGACCACGTGTCACAAGCACATGACCAGTGGCCAATCAGCTTAGAAGGTGTCAGAGACATGTGACCTCGTGTCAGCGATGATATCACCCGCACATGTGCAATGGCTCCAAGATAGGACTTAGTCTCCAGCGCTTGCACATGTGCAGTAGCAAGAAATCCGGACATAGTCTCAAGAGCCACATCAACCGTAACACTCTGCTTAAATGTTAGCAGTGAATCGCTCATTGCAACATCATGCGGCAGAGAGTTCCACAGTCTCACTGCTCGTACAGTAAAGAATCCTCGTCTGTGATTATGATTAAACCTTCTTTCCTCAAGACTTAGCGGATGCCCCCGTGTTCCAGTCGCAGGCCTAGGTGTAAAAAGATCTTTGGAAAGGTCTCTGTACTGTCCCCGCATATATTTATACATTGTGATTAGATCCCCCTAAGCCTTCGTTTTTCCAAACTAAATAACCCCAAGTTTAATAACCTGTCTTCGTATTGCAGCCCACCCATTCCTCTAATAATCTTGGTCACTCTTCTCTGCACCCTCTCCAGTTCAGCTATGTACTTCTTATATATCGGTGACCAGAATTGTACACAGTATTCTAAGTGTGGTCGCACTAGTGACTTGTACAGAGGTAGAACTATATTTTTTTCATGAACACTTATACCTCTTTTAATACATCCCATTATTTTATTAGCCCTGGCAGCAGTTGCCTGACACTGTCCAGTAAAGTGAAGTTTACCATCCATCCATACACCCAAGTCTTTTTCTGTGTCTATTTTACCCAGTGTTCTACAATTAAGTACATAATTATACATTTTATTTCCTCTACCCAAGTGCATGACCTTACATTTATCTACATTAAACTTCAATTGCCACTTCTCAGCCCAATCCTCCAATTTACATAAATCTCCCTGTAATATAAAATTATCCTCCTCTGTATTGATTACCCTGCAGAGATTAGTATCATCTGCAAATATTGAAATTCTACTCCGCATGCCCCCAACAAGGTCATTAATAAATATGTTGAAAAGAAGCGGGCCCAATACTGACCCCTGTGGTACCCCACTATGAACTGAGACCCAGTCCCAGTACGTACCATTAATAACCACCCTTTGTTTCCTATCACTGAGCCAGTTTTTAACCCAGTTACACATATTTTCCCCTATCCCCATTATTCTCATTTTATGTACCAACCTTTTATGTGGCACCATATCAAAAGCTTTTGAAAAGTCCATATACACAACATCCACTGCATTTCCCTGGTCCAGGCTTGAACTTACCTCTTCATAGAAGCTGATCAAATTAGTTTGACAGGATCGATCCCTCATAAACTCATGTTGATACTCTGTCATAAGGTTAGTTTTCTTGAGATACTCCAGTATAGCATCTCTCAAGAAACCCTCAAGGATTTTACCAACCGTAGAGGTTAAACTTACCGCCCTATAATTTCCCGGCTCAGTTTTTGTCCCCTTTTTGAATATTGGCACCACATTTGCTATGCGCCAGTCCTGCGGTACCAACCCTGTTATTAAGGAATCTGTGAAGATTAAAAATAATGGTCTATCTATCACAGAACTCAATTCCTGTAGTACTCTGGGGTGTATGCCATCCGGGCCCGGAGATTTGTCAATCTTAGTGATTTCGAGGCGGCGGCGTACTTCCTGCTGGGTTAAGCAGGTAATATTCAAGGGTGAATTTATGGTATCACTGGTCATGTCATCTGTCATGGCATTTTCTTCTATAAAAACAGTAGAAAAAAAGTCATTCAGCAGGTTGGCTTTACCCTCATCCCCCTCCACCATTTCACCAAGACTATTTTTAAGTGTCCTTTTGTGGGGTTTTGTCTTTGTGTTTTCTGGCTCGCCCCGAGGGTATGGACAGCAGTTAGGGTCATGCTGGGGGCTTGTTCCTGGTTACCATCAAACCTACCTTCAAGATAAGGGACAGCACAGAGTCACAAGGCTTACGGCCAGCCTAGGGGCCCCTGTCCTGTCTCAATATACCTCATGACAGCTTCTATCCCACTAGTACACTTGTCAAAAGCAAAAGAGGGCAAATGTGACCTGCATTTGTTTGTGCAACAGCCCAGACGGCTGCTGCCAGTGAAGGTTGTGTTTCTACTGCTGGTGACGCTATCTACAGTCTTGGCAGTGGTGTAATTTGGGGGGGTGGGGGAGGGGGGTTTACACCATTCCTTCCATACTCATTCACTTTTTTCGTTTTACTATAAATTTTTTATAAGACTATAATTAACTTTTGCCAATTTTTCAACTTCAATTATTCAACCCTTGCCAAAAGATTGTAATAAGAGAAATGCAAGGTATATACTGTAGGTACATTTAGAGAAAGAAAAATGTGTCAACAGTATTGGTGTGGTGTTTATGATTTTCAAAATGGATTAGCAAAAACAGACTTGCACGGTGAAATGTCTGAATTTTTTTTAATAAAATTCAACCGCTATTAAAAAGGCAGCACCTACCATTGGGAGCTGTACTGATGTAATGTGAAAGGATGTAATATTTAACTAGTAAAACAGAGGTGAAAAAAAATATTGTTTGTGACACAAAGATAAATGCCTGTATTTTAGGAAGACAATTATTCCCCTCTTTAAAGAGACAATTGTAGCACTAGAAATATAAAAACTTTGTACAGTTGTTTGAGACAAGCAATCACACTGTCTTAATCTGATTTTAATTTTTTTTTCTGTAAAAACTACGGTGCGGACTTGCTTCTGCTTTTTAGTGCATTAAGAATGCACAAACAATTATCATTGTAATTCAGTTGCAGAAGAACAGACGCCAGCTATATCATATCACTAACCAATCACACTGAGTCTGGCACTGCTGCTGCCACCTCTCCTATATATCTCTGTCACCTAGAAACTAAATCTCTGTGTTATTTACAGACATTACTCTATGGACTATTTGTCTAATACTTTAAGGATTTCTCTTCCTATCTTTGTTGATGAGCTATGAGCTCTGATAACCTTTCACTATCCTAAATCACCCTAAAAGGGCTGCTGAATTCCCTGCTTAGACTTTTATATAGGCTATGATAGTGCTTCCTGTTTGGTTGCACCATATCATGTGATGGCATCGCTGAAAGATATTATGGGGAAGTCAGTGAAGTTGCACTGAGGTAATCATGGCTTTTTTTGGTTGATGCAATCACCTACAATGTATGAAAAAGCGGCAGTCATTTTCATAGGTGATTAAATCACAAATTGTTCGAATTCCCCGTGACCTGTGAATTTAATAAAATCTGATGTGAATTTGATGTAAAAGATGTTGCTGGCGGATGAGCTCACTTATTTTGATCAAAGAAGTTTGTTTACATAGTGCTGTAGTATTGTGTTGTGTGTACACTTCTTCTTTTGTAGTCACGTCTATAGAAAGTGCTGACTGCTCTACATTTTCTGCATAGTATGGTTTTTGAACACTCTCAAGGCTGATGCATAATGCAATGCTTTGTGGTAGCGCCCGTTGGTACAAACTATATTTTTGTAGACAATATCTCCCATTATGTGCAGCCAGAACAAATTTTTTAGTACATTGCTATGTGACTTAAATAAAATTCTTTTAATTCAGAAATTTTTTTAATATGCCCGTCCTTTCTGACATAACTTCAATGCCATCTGCTAAACCCTTAGATGTTACAGTCAATAGAGGTCACGCTATAAAGTCACCCACAACATAATACCTGAGGTTCGCTGAATTGTCACGTCAGGTCACCGATATTCTTGTATTCCTGCAACATTAAACTCTGCCAAAGGCATAGTGTAAGGGTATGTGCGCATGTTAAAGGGGTTTTCCATTACTAGGTCAACTACTTCTGATTCCACATGTTTCCCTGAGGTAAAACAATAAAGCCTATACTCACCTCTTGTATGGGTGCCATTCTAACTGTGCTGTAGCTCGCGGTACCGGAATTCATTTGACGTTGTGTGAGCGAAATATTCTGCTTCTATGCCCTTGGAACTCCAAATTAATAAGATTTGTTTTACAAGCGCTTAGAGAAATCAATGCAGCACAACCAAATGTGGTGTACTGAAGGTTTCTGTTTATTACATCATGTATCTAGTTTATATAGTAACTCACACAAAGAAATTACCATGCACCAATATTAGCCACAGGGGTGTGTGCAGAAATGTGAAACTCCCTCCCATCAATGTAAGCTGAACCCTATGACATCATTCAGTTATAAGACAAGATGATTTCTTTGGAATACAAAATGGCTTGTATTCTCTCACAGTTGTGATGTCACATGAGTTCCAGGTCTTATCACTGCCAGCTTTGGTCTCCCCACCAAATGTAAATTTCACACTAAATGTCCATTTAATTCAATCTAATCGCTTTGCTAATGTACTTCAATTAACAGATCCCCAATGTTCACTCTACAATCTAATTTTCAGTCTGCTTGAATTTTTTGTTTGTTTGTTTTTTAGTTCTAATAAAATTTTTGTTTGCGTATCTCCAGTGCATGTTGGGGATACTCACTTGAGACATCATGATGGAACTGGAGCTGTGCTCACTGCTCACAGAAACAAAGCACCATCAGTGGCATCTGTTTCAGGGGCTGGGCTAGTCTTTGCTCTACCTGCTTGTCGCATTCTCTCCTTCCAATTTGCACTGATAGAGCACTCTCTTGACAGCTCGTCACTTCTCTTTGGAACTATCGCACAGTCACTGCGTATGCAAAGCATTATAGAGGAGGGAGCTCATACTGAGCATGTGCCAGAATTTACAACCAGCACGTGCTCAGCAGGAATGAGCCCAGCCGCTCACTCCTGGACGTCACTGATGAATCTTTGTTTCTGGGTGGGGAGAGCAGTTGCAGCAGTGACCACAGCTGTGCCCCCTGATGACATGCCACTTGAGTATCCCAGCATGCATTGTTGATTCTCAAAGAAAATGTCAATGTCAAAAGAAAAAAAAAAGTCAGAATAGAGAGGGAACATTAGGGAATTTTTACTTGAAGTAAATTAGAAAAGTGATTAGATTATTGAGTTAAATAGACCTTTAGTATAAAATTCACCTTTGGTTTGGGACTATACCTTTAAGGTTAGCCGATTGGTTCAACCCTCCACACCAGTCCCTGTTTTTCATGGGGTCCCTTGAAAAAATTAATTTCCCACCCATGCTCTATTGCACACGTCAAACCCTGGCCTGTGGGCAAAATTTGTACCACAGGGTGAGGAATTTTTCCTATGTTGACGTCAACCCCCTCCATTTCTGGCATCACCATTTCAGCTTCTCAGGCGACACAGTTGAAAGCAATGATAGAGGAGGGAAAACATCCAACCCCTCCCCCATTATTCTCCCGCTGAGTCTGACATCTCAGAGCAGCATGCAAAATAGCGTCACTAGGTCATGCCCTCTGTGCCGAGTAGTGAAGAGCTTCATGGCACTTGGAATACATATAAATATATACAATCGTTTTTGTTTTATATATAATATTTTTCCAGGGTTTCTACTTTTACAAAGCAGAAGAACATTTTATTCCTTTATAACTGTTGGTATGGGAGGGTTTGTTTTTGCAGTTTGAGCTGTAGTTTTATTATGGGTCATTAGTACTCTTTTGGGGTACAAATCACTTTTGATATATATGTTTGGTATCTCCACTACCATACTAAATTCATTTTTTTTTCACTCCACCAAGTGATTCAACATATTATACAGGAAACTAAATGGTGTAATTAAAAATACAAAAACAAGCCCTCACATGGTTATGTTGGTGGAAATGTTCTTATAGGAAAAGAAGGGGACCGCACAATCCTCAAAGCCAGTGATTCTTCTTTACTGGTGGACCAGTCGAAGCGTACACAGGCGCGAAACGGCCGTCATCCCTGCGAGGAGCCTGCACCCAGCTCCTGCCCTGCCTTTTATGCTACACCGTGTGAAATAAAGAAGAATCACTGGCTTTGAGGATTGTTCGGTCCCCTTCTTTTCCTTTAAGAACATTCTCTGGATGTTTCAATTCTGTAGGACGGGCACTCCCTAGCCATGGATATATGGTGCCCAAGCTATATTCCACCTGATTGTGTGACCCACGCAATGTAAACCCCAGTGGTGCAGGGCTACACTCTTATTTATTTATGTTGGTGGAAAAATAAGTTGTGTCATTTGGAAAGAAATAAATGAAAGTTACCAAAAAATTAAAAATGGGATTACGAATTTTAGTTTGTGGTACAGTAATCCTCTAGAGACTCTCATGATAGGTGAAAATCCGCAAAGTAGCGGAGAGTAGAGTTATATTTACCTTATTATTTACCCATTTTTTTCAGATTACAAGACAAACTTTTCATCCCAAAATTATGGGAGCAAAATGAGGGGTGCCTCTTATAAGCCGAATCTAGCTTACCGGGGGGTGGTGGAGAATGATGACAGGAGGCAGGGACAATGCTGCAGACTATGGACTGTGTACTGCACTGCAAAATGTGAGGCGGGTCCATTCTGAAAATGTCAGTGGGGAGGGTTTCAAATAATTGCACCCATAGTCAGCGCATGTGTAGATTGAGCTCTCGGCTCAAGATCTCATCTGTGCACACGCCGCCTCCCATTGATCTCCCAGCAGCAGACTTAAGGAAAATGGTGCCCGGAGATGGCATGTGTGCAGATAAGATCTCGGCTCATCTTTGAGCCTATAGCTCAACCTGCGCACACACTTGACTCTGGGTGCCATTTCTTTGAAGCCCACACCGCTGACAGTTTCTGGATGTTCCTGCCAGTGCCCACAGCGAGCATATGGAACACCCACTGCACCGCCCGCAGCATTGCCCTGTTCTACCACCACCACTGCCTCCTGTGACTTCGCTCCACCATCGCAACTGTGATACAGTGAAGCTGCAATAAGTGACCACGATACAGCAGAGGACAACTATACATACAATTGTACTGGTGGACACAGACAGAAAAGGGCACATGTGCAAGAACAATAAACGGGCCCTTTGCAGACAAAAAGCTCATCATAATGCACAACACCACCTGATTTGGAGGTAAAAATGTGCCCCCTTACATCTTTGGCCCCTGTGCAGCTGCACATTTTGCATCAATCATATGTCCGTCCCTGTACAATAGGATGGATACATTGGAAGTCATGAATTAAAGGTCTGTAATTGAAGAGAATATGGCTGAGTGGTCTGATCATAGCAGTGTTTATGTTGCACATACGCCAAAACCTATAAGACTTTATAAAAACTTTATTCTTGTAGCTTTGGTGAAAGCGGTAACACGATAATGAAGCAGGTAAGATTTTCAAGAGAATTCAATTCTATGGACATAATGGAAAACAATGTAATTGAGCCGCTCTGTCACTACATGAATCACACAATGTGGTGATGGACCTGACAACGTCTCACGTTACTCTGCAGGTAAACTAAGCGGGAACAGCCGGTAAAAGCAATAATACCGCGACAAAGCTTTCCTACAGCAGAAGATTAGCTGGACATCTGACATCAGCCTAATGTGCACCAAATAAATGGCATTTCGCATAATAAAATTGTACAGTAGTAAAACAAGTCTTCACATTCTCCTTTGTGTAGCGACACAGCTCTACGCTCTTCCATCTCTGTCTTTATTTGCAGAGTGAAAGGCAGCAGGTGTGCGCCGAGCAGGGTTTTACCACAGCTCCATTTATAATGTTATATTAGGCTGGGATTTACGTGTCCAGATAAAAGCTGTCAGACGTGATAAATGGTTCTCTTTACTGAATTGCAGATTGGCTGGTGAGTCGGTGCATGACAATCGGAGGTCCAGTGAGCACATTGTAAATCAAAGTAAACCTTACCATGTTACCATTACTGCTAATACCATTCCTTGTATTATTTTCTGCTAAGGTACAAGGGATGAAAACATCCAGTCCTAAGGTCCCCAGACTTTTCGAGTTTGGGAGTAACTGGTCCCCACATTGTCATTGAGACATATTAGGTTTTAAAGAGAAAAAAATCTAATCAAAGATATGGGTTACTCCAATATTAACTGTCAGTGGTATGGTTTTATCAGGAACATAGATTGTAATAGTGATTTTATAGTAAAAGGTCAGTGTGCTACATTAACCCTATACTAGAGCCAACTGTAAAACATAAGGCCACGCTCACACATTGCGGGAAGCATCAGCTACTGATCTGGTCATCCTACAGCAAGACATCTTCAAGAAAACCGCAGACAGGATCCACATTTGTTACTGTACTTGCAAATTTTGTTGCAGATTTGGCTGTGGATCTCACCGAACTCCATTGCAGGGCTCTGAATAGGGTGAAATCTGCAATGAAAATCTGCACAAGGATGAACATGCTTCAGATGTTCAACCAGTAACCCTAAAACAAAATCATCTTATAAGAGTAACCCTATAATAAAGCCTGTAACAGTAACCCTATAGCAAAGTCAGCCAGCATCAGTAACCCTATAACAGGACCAGTCTAAAACAGAAACCCAACAAGAAAACCAGGCTAAAATAGAAACTGATAACAGAGCCAGCCTGCACCACTAACCCTATAACAGAGCCAGCCTACATTAGTAACCCTATAACAGAGCCAGCCTACATTAGTAACCCTATAACAGAGCCAGCCTACATTAGTAACCCTATAACAGTGCTAGTCTACACCAGTAAGTCTATATCAGAGCCAGCCTGCACCAGAAACCCTATTACAGAGCAGGCTACACTAGTAACCCTATATGAGAGCCAGTCTACACCAGTAACCCTATAACAGAGCCAGCCTACATTAGTAACCCTATAACAGAGCCAGCCTACATTAGTAACCCTATAACAGTGCTAGTCTACACCAGTAAGTCTATATCAGAGCCAGCCTGCATCAGAAATCCTATTACAGAGCAGGCTACACTAGTAACCCTATATGAGAGCCAGTCTACACCAGTAAGTCTATATCAGAGCCAGCATGTGTCGCGGGCGGAGGAGGGGACGCCGCGCTCTCCCACTGCTCGGGTCCGGCTGCCGCTGCGGCTGCTGCTGCTGCTCAGTGGCTCGAGCGATGGGCTGGATCCCGGGGACTCGAGCGGCGCTCCTCGCCCGTGAGTGAAAGGGGATTGGGATTTGGGATAGTTTATTGTCCGTGATGCCACCCACGGTTGTGGTGATTTGTTGACACCACCGCTGCTCTGTATGGGGATCCCGGGAGTGATGGTATGGAGCAGATAGATGTTAGTCCTCCCCTCCGTGGGTAGGTGGTATTTGTCCCGGGGCCCAGTGATGAGGTGGGTGATGCAGGGCTTGGTGGGGTGCAGGGACGCGGGGGCAGCGCTGTGCCTTGCGGCACTGTGGTACTCACTCAGCCTGAGACGATGACACAGTTCTCGGTAAAACACACGGCTGGAAAGAGGGTTCCCACGGACGGCTGCACTTGCTTTCCCCAGTAGTTGACGGTGACGGTCCCTTTTCCTGCACCTAAGATGATGATGGTTGCGATGGGTTCCCACCGGTAACCCGCTCCCCGGCTTGGATATGGGCCGGAGGAGCCCTACTTTGCCCGCAGGCGCTGGCCCTGAGAAACTGGTGCCCTGGCGATGGCGGTGTCTCTCTGTAACGGTTGGACTGTTGCCTTCAATCGGGACTTGCTTGTTGGGAGACCCAGAGGTCCCCTTCACTAACGGATTTGGCAAATTCACGGCGACTCCTAGCCTTGCCGGGACCCGAAAGGCCCCTGCCACTGGTGCTGACTGTTCTTCGTATACCGCTCCGGTACCGCCGAGCCACCACCCGTCCGCGGTCCTTTCGGCAACCTCCAAACAGCCACTCGTGCGGACAGTCACCGCCATCTGCTGACCTTGCTGTCTCAGTCCGGGGCACACACCCGGACCAGCTTCAGGCTTTACAAACTGTCACTTTTTCTGTCACTACTCTCACTGTCCTCCTTTACCACTTCCTTCTACTTCCTCCTCCAAACTCTAACTGCCTGGTTCTCCCGCCTCCAGGGCTGTGAACTCCTTGGTGGGCGGAGCCAACTGCCTGGCCCACCCCCTGGTGTGAACATCAGCCCCTGGAGGAGGGCAACAAGGATTTTTGGTTAGCCTTGGTGTCCCTAGCTGGGGTGTAGGGTGTGGTGGTGTTATGACCTGTGACCACTGGCTTGAACAGGGCGTCACACATGCACCAGTAACCCTATAACAGAGCCAGCCTAAATCAGTAACCATATTTACCATATATGAAAGCCAGCCTACACCAGTAACCCTTTAAAAGAGCCAGGCTACACCAGTTACCCTAAAACGGAGCTAATCTACATCAGTATCCCAATTACAGAACCAGTCTGCACCAGTAACACTATCACAAAGCCAGCCTACACTGGTAGCCCTATAACAGAGCCAACCTACAACCTCCACCGGTAACCCTATAACAGGGCCAACATGTAACATCATAAAGTTTGAACTAATAATCTAAATAACATAATGGTTGGCCTTCACAATAGTGGATGAATTCTCCTTTCACCTTAGTAATAACTTTTAATACTGCCCATCACCCTCTATATGAAAAAGACACTGACTGGATGCAACTGGGTTTAGATGGTGATAGCAGTTGTTTTTTTCAACAATTAGTATATTAACATATACAGGAGCAACAGCTAATAGTTCAAAACTTGTACAATGCCACCAACAAATATGGATAGGCATCACATTCTTAAATATTTTACTATGGGTAACTTTATATTGTTACCTCTCTCTTTATATACATCTTAATAAGAGGCAAAAAGGTTCAATTCCCCTCCTCCACCTCGGTGAGACTTGGGCAGAATTAACTTAATCATCGGTACCAAAATGAATCACCATTATTGAACCTTCATCCACAAGGTTATGTCTGGATGTAACCTAGAACCAACCAAGGTTCCCATAAACCTGTGGGAAATGTCTTCCAACACCTCCATTAGCAAAGCCTCTGACACTGCAAAGTACTAACTCTGATCGGCCCTACGCAACCAATCATTAGAATAGATCGGGAGGGTGGAATGCTTGGCTACAATAGAATAGAAGAGGAACTAACACCCACTTGTGCAACTCAAGCCCATTCCCGGAACCCACACTCTAGCCAATCCCATTCCCCTTCTGTTACACCACTTTCCCTGAGCCATTTTTTGTCCTTTTGTCTTTCTCCCTTATCAGGATGCCTCTCTGCCCAAATCAGGCTCTAGCCCAAAACTATAAATGCACTGTATATATAGTGAACAAAAATATAAACACAACACTTTTGCTTTCACTCCCATTTTTCATGAGGTGAACTCTAAGATCTAACTTTTTCTATCTGCACAAAAGTCCCCTTTCTCTCAAATATTGTTCACAAATTTGTCTAAATTTGTTACTGAGCACTTCTCCTTTGCTGAGATAATCCATCCACCTCACAGGTGTGGCATAGAAAGATGTTGATTGGACAGTATGATTATTGCACAGGTGTGCATTAGGCTGGCCACAATTAAAGGCCACTCTAAAATGTGCAGTTTTATCACAAAGCACTATGCCATAAGTGTCACAAGTTTTGAAGAAAATGTGTAATTGGCATGCTGACTGCAGGAATGACCTCCAGAGCTGTTCCCTATGAATTGACTGTTCATTACTCTAGCATAATCGATATCCAAAGGTTTTATAGATAATTTAGCAGTACATCCAACCAGCCTTACAAGCACAGACCATATGTAACCACACCAGCTCAACATTCAGCATCTTACCCTGCAAGATCATCTAAGACCGGCCACTCGGACAGTTGCTGCAACAATCGGTGCATAACCAAAGAATGTCTGCAGAAACTGCCAGAAGCTGTCTCATTGAAACTCATCTGTATGCTCCTGATGACTGCAGGTAGTCGTTATCACCGACTTAAGTGAGCAAATGCTCACATTTGATGGCACCTTGCACATAGCAGAGGTGTAAACTGATGAATGCAGGTTTAAACAGTACAAGTCAGATAGCAGACTGGCAAATGGTGGTCACACCAGATACTGACTGATTTTTGCAATTCCCAAACCCTCCCAATACTCTAAAACTGTAAAATTTAGCGTGGCCTGTTATTGTGGCCAGCCTAAGGCATACCTGCGCAATAATTATGCTGTCAAATTTGCATTTTAATATGTCACAACTGTGAGGTGGATGGATTATCTCGGCTAAAGAGAAGTGCTCACTCTCACAGATTTAGAAAAATATGTGAACAATATTTGAGAGAAAACAGCCTTTTGTGTAGAAAAAGTCTTAGATCTTTGAGTTCAGCTCATGAAAAACGGGAGCGAAAACAAAGGTGTTGTGTTTATATTTTTGTTCAGTTTATATGTGTCCTACTATACTGAGGACAACATACAGTGCATTAGAAGCTTTATACAGTCATCATCTTCTGCTGGAATGGACTGTTAGATAGTCATCATCTTCTGCCGAAATGGACTGTTAGATAGTCATCTTCTGCTGGAATGGATAGTTAGATAGTCATCTTCTTCTGCTGGAATGGACTGGTAGGTAGTCATCTTCTTCTGCTGGATTGGACTGTTAGGTAGTTATCATATTCTGCTGGAATGGACTGTTAGTTTTCATCTTCTGCTGGAATGGACTGTTTGATAGTCATCTTCTTCTGCTGGAATGGAATGTTAGCCAGTCATCTTCTTCTGCTGGAATGGAATGTTAGATAGTCATCTTCTTCTGCTGGAATGGACTGTTAGATAGTCATTATCTTCTGCTGGAAAGGATTGTTAGATAGTCATCTTCTTCTGCTAGAATGTACTGTTAGATAGTCATTATCTTCTGCTGGAATGGATTGTTAGTCATCTTCTGCTAGAATGGATAGTTAGATAGTCATCTTCTTCTGCTGGATTGGACTGTTAGGTAGTTATCATCTTCTGCTGGAATGGACTGTTAGATAGTCATCTTCTGCTGGAATGGACTGTTAGATAGTCATCATCTTCTGATGGAAAGGAGTGTTAGATAGTCATCATCTTCTCCTGGAATGGACTGTTAGATAGTCATCATCTTCTGATGGAAAGGAGTGTTAGTTAGTCATCATCTTCTGCTGGAATGGACTGGTAGTCATCATCTTCTGCTGGAATGGACTGTTAGATAGTCATCATCTTCTCCTGGAATGGACTTTTAGATAGTCATCATCTTCTGATGGAAAGGACTGTTAGATAGTCATCATCTTCTGCTGGAATGGACTGTTAGATAGTCATCATCTTCTCCTGGAATGAACTGTTAGATAGTCATCGTCTTCTGATGGAAAGGACTGTTAGATAGTCATCATCTTCTCCTGGAATGGACTGTTAGATAGTCATCATCTTCTGATGGAAAGGACTGTTAGATAGTCCTCATCTTCTGCTGGAATGGACTGTTAGTCATCATCTTCTGATGGAATGGACTGTTAGATAGTCATCTTCGTCTGCTGGATTGGACTGTTAGGTAGTCCTCATCTTTTGCTGGAATGGACTGTAAGATAGTCATCATCTTTTGCTGGAATGGACTGTTAGTTATCATCTTCTGATGCAATGGACTAGTAGATAGTAATCATCTTCTGTTGGAATGGACTGTTAGTCGTCATCTTCTGCTGGAATGGACTGTTAGGTAGTCATCAATCATCTTTTGCTGGAAAGGACTGTAAGATAGTCATCTTCTGCTGGAATGGACTGTTAGATAGTCATCATCTTTTGCTGGAATGGACTGTTAGTCATCATCTTCTGATGCACTGGACTGTTAGGTAGTCATCATCTTTTGCTGGAATGGACTGTTAGATAATCATCATCTTCTGCTGGAATGGACTGTTAGTCCATTCCAGCAAAAGTTGATGACTAACAGTCCATTCCAGCAGAAGATGATGACTATCTAACAGTCCATTCCATCAGAAGATGATGACTAACTAACAGTCCATTCCAGCAGAAGATGATGACTAACTAACAGTCCATTCCAGCAGAAGATGATGACTAACTAACAGTCCATTCCAGCAGAAGTTGATGACTAACTAACAGTCCATTCCAGCAGAAGTTGATGACTAACTAACAGTCCATTCCAGCAGAAGTTGATGACTGTTAGTTAGTCATCATCTTCTGCTGGAATGGACTGTTGCCAAATTAGTTTAAATTTTAAATGAAAATGAAAACTTCCTTACAGCTGACAATACTGACAGTATTTTGGTTACAAGATAAATGGGTCTTTGGATCATCCTGGTACCACAGCTTGGATACAACTGCTTCCTCTTCACCTCTTTCAGTGACGGAATGCTTCATTTCAGTGTATGGATAGGCAGTGAAAATGTTAACCAAGAGGTAGCTGAGAGCGGGGATAAAGTAGCTATTTCATTTCTATTAATAAAGCAGAATGATTATAGAATATTTGGCTGTGGTCCCTATCTTCTGATTGTTTCCCGTAATTTTATGTCTCTGCTTAAAAGGTAATGAAAGCTTTTTCATGTTATTCTTTGATTCCTCACCTAGCCAAACTGAGACGGGTGCTCCTGCATTGACCTTCTTTATTCCACAAAGACCACATTTTGTATAACCTGAAATTATCCTTCATCACTGGTGATACTGAAATTCATTAAAAAACAAGTGAAATCTGCTAAGAAACTAAAACCGTTGGAATGGGTGAGCAAGGAAATTAATCAAAGAGAATCGTCAGATGGTTTATGGCTGCAAAACCAAAACTGGGGGGTAGAGGACAATTGTGCAAAGATACCTATGTGGCTACAGATGAAGTTAGCATTGTAAAGAGAAAAAACTTACAAGTGCCCTGAGGGCTGTCCGAAACACAACAGGAGCCCCAGGTCTGTGCAGTAAACCTGGGCTCCCCTCACAGCTCCGATGCCGAACTTAGTGGCATAGCAAAGTAGCAGAGCTCTCAATCAAGGCCAAGAAGGAGTCATAGGCTTTGGGCAGGGTTTACAGACAAAAGCTGGGGCACTTGCCAGGCTTGGTCTTTACCCTCAGGACACTTTCATAGCTGATCAAGGTTCTTTTTATCTGAAATGCTAAGCACTTTTTCGGGCTACAAAGTTATGCATATCTTCTCCCTTGCAGTTGTGGTCTTCAGGCTTTCCAGCCATAAATCATCAAACATAGGAAGGCGCTAAAATTTGTGGCAATTTGTGACATATGGTTTATTTAAGGGAATCAGTCGTTTGATTCATGCTGCCCAAACCAAGTCTGGCTCCATGAGTGCAGCCAGGAATATTCCTCTCTGAAACGCTCCGGCGTTATAAAGAACATATAGTTTGAAGAGTTGGGTAAGCAGAGAGGACATTAGTCCAATGTTGCCCCTGCCATCTTCTCCCTCCATCACTCTGTGATTGACAGGTCTTTGCTGTGTGTATATATGTCAATCACATGGAGCAGCACTGGAAAGGAGTCACTGGACTAGGTGACACCAGCTCTTCAAACTATATTTTCTCTGAAATGTCAGAGCTTTTTAGGAAAAGACATTCCTGGTTGCAGTCATGCAGCCAGACTGTGATTCATGCTGCGAATAGTTTTGGTAACATGAATCCGCAGATAGAGTCCCTTTTCAGATGGTTCGCCATCTCAGTTAACTTGGTAAGTAAAACTTTTTCTTTTATTTAAATTTCACATATAAAAATGTAGATACGAAAATACATGGGGGTAGAGAGAAACCAGCAACATGTTTCAAACGCAACTGTGTTCTTTCTCAAAGCCTTCCTTCTGAATAGTGATGTGTGGCCACTCCCATTCTCAGGTGCTCGGTATTCATTAGGAGCATTTGGATGCCTGGATAGGTGCCACTTGAGTACGGAGTATAATGGAAGTCAATAGAGGATTTGAGCATTTTTCCTGAAGATTTCCTGGAAGAACACTTGCGTCGTCCATTGACTTCCATTATACTCAAGTACTCGAGTTGCGTTCATCTGAGTATCCAACTGTTCTTAACAAGTACCGAGCACCCGAGCATGGTAGTGCTCACACATCACCAATCCTGAAATGTCGGTCTGATACTGTGAAAAGTTAAAACTGCAATATATTCAGGTGCGTGGTGCATGTCTATGGAAGTAGAGGTTATTGATGCACCCAGAGACCTCTAGAAGTGAACTGACCAGTGGGCATTCTGTACATGCGCACCAGCACTGCCATATACCCTAGAAATGAATGGAATAATAGTTACAGTTACTCAATTGTGTGGCTCCATTCACAAGCAATCAAATTAGATCCTTTTGGGGTCAATGACCGCTACTTCTGCTGAAATATTTATCTTCTTTAGAAGTAAAGGGCTGACAAACGCAAGCTAGAATGGACTCCTTCTCTCCAGGACCCCATAGAGCCACATTGCAATATATTCCATAGAAGCAGCCTAATGCACTATTAGAGCTCGTGCCGATGACTGTATTTTCAGTCTGAGTGCTATCCGTCAAAAAATCGAATCACACTCGGCTCAATGTTATTCAATGAGGCAGTGCACATGTCCGATTTTTTCTTTAGACCACTGGGCTGGTGGAAAAAAATTACAGCATGCATGATTTGCCTCTAACAGATAGCACTCGGCCATTCAAGTCTATGGGTCCATAAAAAAATCAGACCACAATAAGAGGACAGCCGATTTTCACAGACTGACAGAATGGAGAAGGTGGAGAAACTTTTTTTTCCCACCTTGATTCAGACTCTGATTGGCATAATCAGACTGTTTTTTTCTGATGGAGAAAATACGGTCATATGAACCTACCCTAAATGTGGCCAATTACTGCTTCCATTCACTCTCAGAAGAGCAGAGATCTTGAAAACTATTAAAGTTTGAATGAAAAAGTTTTTACACAGGATAAGCGATAACTGGTTGATCGCTAACGTTTCAAATGGTGTGACCCCCGTTGATCCAGAGAAGGGTAAACAGAAATCTCTTGCTATACTGGAGCACTATAGCGTTCTGATCCTTGTCAATGGGACTGCCGAGGATAGCCAATTACAGGATTCACTTATCTCCAGCATTTTCAAAACCTGTTCTCACAATCAGTGGGGGCCCCAAATCCCAGTCAGACCCAAGCAATTCGCTAGTTATCACCTATCCAGATATGGGAAGAACCCTTAAAGGGAACCTGTCAGGTCCACTACGTCCACCACCCTAGCAGCATTCATGGCTGTGTGCCCAAATTCAGAAGCAGGGCGGACGCTTCTCAGCTTCATTACGCGCACTGTGCATGACCGGAATTTCAAAAGACGTGTGCGTGAGCCATCTTCCAGATTTCTGGTCACGTGCAGTGTGCCTAATAATGTCAGTGTACGCTCACCAGGCTTCAAAGGTGCACAGACACAGCCGAAATGAGTCGTGCATGTGCACAAGATTTCAAGGGACTGCAATGATGCCAACACATGAAAATCATGTTATCACACCCACAAGGCGTAATAACATGGAAAAAGGGCCAACCAGTCAGGGGCACTAACACCTCTGCGACTGGTCGGAGGCCTAATTAGGATATGGAAAGTGAGGTTTATGGGTAGTTTTCTTAAACATTCATATTAGTCAATAGCATTATACAGGGATGGTTAGGGAGGGAATTTGGGCATACAGGTATGAAACTGCTGGGTTTGAGGGCATAGGGGACCTGACAGGTAGTGTAGTAGTGAAACAAAAACATAAAATAAACCTCAATTCATTATACAATACGGATACAACTTTACAGGGTATAAACTATGGCAGAATCGAAGTCTTACAATGACCTGACATTTCACCTTACACTATACAGGGAATACAAGACCTTGGATGTATATTATGGGAATGTCTATACATGAGTTCTTGCAGCAGCCAGCAATTATCCTATAAACTGTCCTACAAATATATCCTCTCCGAGGGGCTGACATTTAATCTTATTGTCTTTTCCCTGATGGGGCAAACAGTTCAACCTGTCCGCTTTTATTTCTGCATTTCAGTCTGTAACCCTAGTGTCAATTGAATATTGATTTTTTAATACGTTTTGTAAGTACCTGGCACTATGCCATGGCAGTGATGTAGGTGAGGGGTGCACGTCTGATCAAAGCCACAGATCAGCGTAACCGGATTAACAAATCACCGCGGTTATGACAGGAGTGGTCAGAGTATATAGCCATTAATCAAAGCATCGATGTCTTTAAAGACACCTTACACACTACAAAAAGGAAGCAAGGTAGATGAAGGATTTACAGTGGAGCAGATGGAACTCATTTTCTCATTTTTAATTATGAAAGGAGATGTCTGATATAAAATATATATATATATATATATCCTTCATGGAATTCCGGAGTTAAAGAGTTTTTTCTAAAAAGTAGGGAATGGTAGAACAAATGCATTAACCGCTTTTCTCCAGGGTCACATTTTGTTTCTTTGCTTTTGCTTCTTCTTCACCTTTTTTCAAAACTCACATGTTATTTTTTTTCCATCAATGTAAACACGTAAAAGCTTGTTTTTACAGGACGAGTTGTACTTTTGAATGACACAATTCATTTTGCGATACAATGTACTGGAAACTGGGAAAAAAAAATCCAAGTGTGATGAAATGGAGAAAAATGAAAATCTCCCATTGTTTATGGGTTTTGCGTAGTAAGTATGACATGACAATATGATTCTCCAGGTCAATATAACTGTATGATCACAGAAATATCGATCTTGTATACTTTATGCTTTTCTTTTTTTACTTGCATAATGAAGAAAAATTCATAAAGAAGGAAAAAAATAAATTGGTTTGTGTCTCCAATTTCCGAGACCCGTAACTGTGTGAAGGCTTATGTTTGCGTTGGGAGCTGTAGTTTTTATTGAGACCATTTTGGGGTACATAGAATGTTTAATTGGATTTTATTGCATTTTTTTAGAGGTGCGGTGAGTGAAAAATGGCAATTCTGTTTTTTCTAATTTACCATATGGGTCAATTAATTTTATATTTTCATGATAGGTCAGACTTTAATGGAGATGCCAATATCAAATATGTTTTTTTTCTTTATATTTAAACTGTGAAAAAAGGAAATTAATTTAAAAGATTACATTTTATATATATTTTTAAACATCAATTTTTTTTATTTTTTAGTGGACTTGAATCTCCACCCTTTTGATGATGTGTTCTAATATACTGCAATATTTAAGCATTTCTGTATAAAGTGAAAATGTTATTTTTACTAACAAAAGCTGACGGGTATGGAACTGGCTCAGTTGTGCCTATACACCCACACCAAATATATGATTTACAATTATATCGTGAGTTAAGAAGGTGTTAATTAAACTCCACCATTCTAGTACAGTCCCTCTGGTGGATACTAATGCTACTGTAGAGATGGTGGCATTTCTATCTGTAGCCTGATGCTATACATACCAGCTAAGGCCAGTAATTGGCTGCAATTTTCATGATAATGATAGACAGGATGCCATTTCTGCAGGACTATTGGGGGACCATCGAAGAAACAGTGCTGATAATACCAGCCCCCAGCTATCTGCATTACCATCCACTCTATTTTTGATAACCATCCAAGGTAAAGTTGAAAGCTGAGGGTTGGAGACCCCAGCTGTCTGCTTTACCTGCTGTAGTTATCAAAAATAGAAGGACTCCATGTTATTTTTTTTATTTACTCCCTATCCACATTTGTTTGCCAGGCAATTGCCCCATTTTGTTTCCTGTTGTATCCCCCCTAGCCCTTACTATGACCATTTTACAGCCATTTTCCAGCGCAGAAGTTTGGGTCTGCATTGAGTTATATCGGTTTTGGAGTCCAGGGTCAAATTCAGGTAAAGTCCGAGTCCCGAACTGAACCACTCATCCCTACTGACGTGCAAAAGGGTAATAATATTTTGAACTTTTGACTTACAGGCTTCATATCTCACCATCCATTACAGCTTTGAATGTGAATCTACCTCTGTTTTATAGGCAATCATCTTGGCTATCTCATACATAAGTTTGACTGAAAAAATATTTAGCATATAATTAGTTATGTAGGTTCTTGTTATGTCACTATATTGTTACTGTTTTGCTCCTAAAAATCTAAATTAAAATTTTTATTATTCTGTTAATATTTTGTAAGTCCACCATTGACATCCAACACTGAATTAATGCTTCTGGGCATACTCTCAATCAAATTCAAGCAGGACTCAACCAAAATCTGATCCTGGGTCTCTTCTACATGTTCCCAATGTTGGTGCATAATGGTTGACTCACTTGAGTATGTATATAGCATTTTCTTCAAATCTACCCACAAGTGTTTGATTGGGTTGAGGTCTACGGACTGTGGAGGCCAATCAAGCAACTCTACTTCATTGTCATTGAATCATTTGTTTGCCAATCTTGACGTATGCTTTGGGTCGTTGTTTTGCGGCAACACTATGTCGTCCTTTTCATACCCATAGCACTCAAGTATACAAAGTAACTCATCTTTTAGGATACTCAAATACAGCTAAGCATTGAAACCACCATAGATCCTGGTCAAGTATCCAATACCTTTGGCTGTGAAACAACCCTATATTATCATGATTCCTCCACCGATCTTGACAATTTCTTGATTCGTTAGCCTTTTTTTCCCTTGTTTCTTCCAGACCCATTTGCACCCATCAAAGCCTAGTCTATTGACTTTGTCTCATCACTCCAAATCACCTATGGAGTGCAAGGCTTTCTTAAATTGTAATCTACTGATGCTGTAAAATGCAAGAACACTGGTAAAATCCAAAGCGTGGAAGTCCTGTGTATCTGCAGTAATTACAAGCATGTTTATACGAGCCGACACTAAACGACTGTCATTCAGATACAGTACTTATTTGCTGATAGGCAGTTGTTTAATTTCCTATTTAAACTAGGCGTACCGTACTAGAAGCTGGTTGATCAATCTGTGCACAAAGACTGCCATTGCTCTCAAAAGCTCAGATGTTGTTTACACAACATGACGTGCTGCCGAGTTCATTGATCTTTTGTGCAGCACAAAGGATCATTTCACCTGACGAACAAGCATTGCCTGGGTGATCAGTATTCTGTTTTCATTCCCTGATTAGGAATGCACCTATATGAGATTTGTGCAGTGTAAATGCAACCTTTTTTTTCTGTGGATCATATTGATATATGTTAGAAAAAGAAGTAAAATAACGACTTACATTTGGTGACCACTCCTTCCAATCTTATAATGTTCGGATGATCAAACTGGCCCATGATGCTGGCTTCTCCTAAAAAATCTCTCCTCTGTTTCTCAGCATACCCAACCTTTAGGCTCTTAATAGCCACACAGATTTCCCTCTTACTGGGTAGCTTTAGGCGTCCACTGCAAACTTCTCCAAACTCCCCTGTCAAGACATGAAACAAATTGTCTCTAACAAGTAAATTTATGTATATTGGCTGTTATTCGATTGCATATCCTGCACACTGCTATCTAAACCAGTATTAATGCCCATATAGAAATAATCATTGTCTGGATTTTCTTTGAAGATGTAGAAATGGAGATGCGTCATCAGTAAGCTGAATCTTGTATTAGCGATTGTCTTTATGACCAGTATCAATTTGGGCACTAGCATTGGGAAACTACTAAAGAGCATCATGAAAGGAATACAATTCTGTATATAGAAGATTAGAAAAACTAATAAATAAAATACTAGGCATTTTATATTAAAGGGTTCTTATAGGGAACTGTGGATATGGGAAACTGTGAATGCCATCATACTGTATATGGGGAGCTGTGGGGGAAATCATACTGTATATAAGGAGTTGTGGGGGACATCATTCTGAGTATTGGGAGCTGTCGGGGGCATGATACTATATAGGGAACTGTTGGGCCATCATACTCTATATAGGGAACTGTGGGGTTATACTGTCTATAGGGAGCTGTGGGGGAACATCAAACTGCATATAGGGAACTGTAAATGCCATCATACTATATATGTGGAGCTGTAGGGGAAATAATCCTGTATTCCAAGCCTTTGGTATTAAACGTCTACAGCACATGGCCAGGACTGTCTAGATCAGTGGGCCATAGCATCTGCCCATACAGTTTTGTGTAGGTGCCTCCTCTTGGAGTAGACAATCACAGTGACATTTTATTTTATCTTTTCTAGTTGCTCTTTTCCCTGTTTCATGCAAAATGCAAGGAGCTTATTAGTATATTTTGAGCCCCCTGTAATAGTTTTTTAGGATTTATGTGCGTTAGACAATCACTTTACTGCAGGCCACTTTTGCAATGAAGTAAGATGAGCATGCAGTATTCTGAGATGGCTGTCAAAGGGCAATATTGTGCCATCCCCTTGAAGCAGGGGAATGTACTGTGGGGCCCCATACTTTCATATAGGAAGCTGTGAGGCAATCATACTGTATACAGTGAGCGGTGGGGGACATTATATTGTATGTAGGGAGCTGTGGAGGACAGCAAACTGCATACAGGGAACTGCGCCATCATATTGTATATGGGGAGCTGTGGAGGAAATCATACTATATATAAGGAGCTGTGGGGGACATCATGCTGAGTATTGGGAGCTGTTTGGGTCATGATACTATACAGTGTGTCCACCCATATCCTGTCCACCGCCATTAACTTGAGAACGGTGGCAGCTATAGGCATAGAAGTGGTCTCTAGGTATAGTAAAGTAGCCATGCCCTATGCAATGAAACCACCTATAGCACCACCTGGTGGAAAACAACGGAGTTAGCATTTTTATCTCGAAAACAGAACGAGATAGAGAAAAAAAATGAATCAAAAAATTGTAGGGCATCATCAATTCATTACGAATTGACACTTTGCATACAGAAATGCTATGATATGAAACCCATGACCCCCCAAAACTTTGAATGCTGGTCACGCATATGGCGCTCATTTAACTTTGATGCTCAAAGTGGCCCCCGTCATCTGCAATGCCCATCTGGACTCTGCACAGCATACTGTATATTGCTGCACATTGTGCAATATGGCAGGTGACACGTTTGCACAAACATCTGTGATACGTCGTTGTAGGTCCTGCAATGTTGGTGGAGGGGTCGCATACACCTGCTGTTTGATGTGACCTCACAGAAAGAAGTCCAATGGAGTCAGGTCAGGTAAGCGTGGAGGCCACTCCACACAGCCACCATACCCAATGACTTGTAGGAAGGTCTCCATGAGGTATTGCTTCATGTCCGCAGCCTTGTGATTTTTACACGTTCTAATCATAGCATTTCTGTATGCAAGGTGTCGATTCGAATTGAATTGATGATGCCCTACAACTTTGTAATTCACTTTTTTTCTCTATCTCGTTCCGTTTTTGAGATAAAAATGCTAGCTCCGTTGTTTTCCACCAGGTGGCACTATAGGTAGTTTCATAGCACATGGATACTTTACTATACCTAGACACCACTTCTATACCTATAGCTGCCGCCGTTCTCAACGTAATGGCGGTGGACAGGATATGGGTGGACACACTGTATAGGAAACTGTTGGGCTATCATACTCTATATAGGGAGCTATGGGGTTATACTGTATATAGGGAGCTATGTGGGCTATCATGAAGTATATAGAGAGCTGTGGGAGACATACTGTACAAAAGAGCTGTGTGGGACATCATACTGCATATGAAGCTGTGTGGGTCATCACAGGTCATATAGGTAGCTATAAGTGCAATAATACTGTAAGTAGAGAGCTGCGGGGACCTATAATACTGTGTACAGAGCTGTGGGAAGCAACATACTGTACATAGGAAACTGTGATGGCCATCATAGAATATATAGAGGACTGTGTGAGACATCATACTCTAAATAAGGAGCTGTGGGGGCTATCATACTATATATTTGGAGCTGTAAAGGCCATAATACCAAATAGAGAATTGCTGGGTCATTATACTGTATATACGGTAGCGAGCTGTGGGGTTATCATTCTGTATACAAAGGGCTATGTGGCCATCAAACTGTATGTAGGGAGCATTGGGGGCCATCACACTGTATATAGAGATGTGTGTGGACAATCATAATGTATATAGGGAGCTGTAGGCCATCATACCGTATACAGTGAACTGTTGGGGACGTCATATTATACAAATGGAGCTGATGTGAATATCATACTTGGTATAGGGAGTTGTGGGGAATCAAACTGTCTATAGAAGACTGTGGGGCCATGACATTGTGTATGATGGCTGTAGAAAGGAGGCATAAAATAGAGAGGGCACAGCATAAAGAAGGTGTTTTATAGTGTGGGGAACAGGTTGAAGTGGCCAGCACGATGGACAGTGTGGAGATAGGCACAGCGTGGGGAGAAACGGTGGAGAGGGGACAGCCAGAAATAGGAAAAGTAAGGTGGTTATACTTCATAAGGGAAATAGAGTGGAGGTTATAGGTCATAAAGGGTGATGGTGTATTAACAAAGTTCATAATGATGATTATGTCGAGGCTACAGTTTATAAGGGAGGAAAGTGTTAAGGTAATATTTTATAAGAGGACAGTGTGGGGTGAGGGTCAATTATTCATCAGGGGAACAGCATGGAAAGATATTTTTATTCAGTACCAATATAATGGCACTCATATTTCAAGTGTGCAATGTCGTGGTATGCTGCATTAGACCGTCAAAGAAACTTATGGGAACATATCCAATGAATGATGTTACCCAGGTACTTGGGTGTAAATGTTTATTTGTGATACTAACTCTCATCAGTACTCTGGTTCCTGTATGATTAACAGCCTTGTGATGACTGGTAACAACAACAATTTGTATTTACATACCACTGTTAAGGACATACTACAAGTTGTAGGTTCATGTGATACCAATGTATATTGTGGGGGCCGAATTGACATTTCAAACAATCGCTGTACTAAACTTGGTGATGTATTCATGTGCTGATGATTGTTCTGGTGCTGTATACATGTACTGATCGTGGTTCTGACGCTATATACATGTGCTGGTGGTGGTTCTGGTGCTGTATTTATGTATTGATTATGGTTGTGGAGATGCATTCATGCACAGATGTTGATTCTGGTGATGCATTCATTTAATGATGATGGTTCTGGTGCTGTATTCATGTGCACTTGGTAAATCTCATGCTGTGTTCCTGTATTGATGGTGGTTCAGGTGCTGTATTCAAGTACTCAAGTAACTTTTATGCTTAATTCCTGCAATGACGGTGGTTTTGTTGTTGAATTAATTATGGTGGTTCTAGTGCTGTATTCAGTTCATGTATTTAAGGTGGTTTTGGTGCTGTATGCATCACATTGATGAAGGTTCTGGTGTTGTATTATTTTGCTTTTTTTATTTAATACACTATTTTGATATACTAACAAATCTTTTGACAGGCTGTAACTCAAAATCATAATATCCACTAGTTGGCTACTTATATCCACATATATGATAATCTTCTATAGACTGTGCATCACAAAATCATGTTATTTCAAAGCTGCTCATTAGGCTCCATTCATCTTTAAATTTGGCAAGACAAGAGGAAAGGTAAAATAGGACACATCTGTAAAAGCAAACTTAAAATTATCACCCGAAAAATCAGCCCACTTGTAGCCAAACCACTGAAGTGCTGAAGCAAAGAGTGGGTAAACTGGGCAACCATTTTTTACTGACACAGTCTTCTGGTCACACACTCTTAATCTGTAAATTTTGCAGAAATACATATTTCCCTCTCTTGAAATGATGTTACTATACAGACTACACCAGAGTACACGGAGTTCAAGAGAGCAAGTTTCCTGCTTTTAGCTTTCCTATGAAGAATTTAGTATCTGAAACATTGAAATGTTATTAAGGAGCTTTTAGTATCAAAGTCACGGAGTTGGGACTTGTTCTTTTCCCACTTCAATGAGAAGAAACATCTTGGTAGAGAATGGTAATGGACAGAGCAGCATTAATCAGGACTGTACTCTCTACAAAGGTACTTAACATCCTTCTATGGGAAGGAGAAACTAATGTGATTGGGGAGGTTGCTGATCAAAAGCCCACTCCGAGGAGCGATGATGTGGAGGAGAAAGCTTCTAAACTAGAGGATCTATAATGGAGAAAAAGGGGATTTAGAGATCAAAAATGTTGTGTGCTAAAATACTATTAAAGACTGAAAGAGTACATAGGCAGAACATAGGGAGATAGAGAGATAGATAGAGGGATATATAGATAGATAGATAGATAGATAGAGGGATAGATAGATAGAGGGATAGATAGAGGGATAGATAGATATATAGATAGGTAGATAGGTAGATAGATAGATAGAGGGATAGATAGAGGGATAGATAGATAGATAGATAAATAGATAGATAGATAGATAGATAGAGGGATAGATAGATAGATAGATAGACAGATAGAGGGATAGATAGATAGATAGACAGATAGAGGGATAGATAGAGGGATAGATAGATAGATAGATAGATAGACAGATAGAGGGATAGATAGATAGATAGATAGATAGATAGATAGATAGACAGATAGAGGGCTAGATAGAGGGATAGATAGATAGATAGACAGACAGATAGAGGGATAGATAGAGGGATAGATAGATAGAGGGATAGATAGATATATAGATAGGTAGATAGATAGGTAGATAGATAGATAGAGGGATAGATAGAGGGATAGATAGATAGAGGGATAGATAGATAGATAGATAGATAGATAGATAGATAGATAGATAGAGGGATAGATAGATAGATAGATAGATAGATAGAGGGATAGATAGATAGATGGATAGATAGATAGAGGGATAGATAGATAGATAGATGGATAGATAGAGAGATGGATAGATAGAGAGATGGATAGATAGAGAGATGGATAGATAGATAGATAGATAGATAGATAGATAGATAGATAGAGGGATAGCTAGAGGGATAGATAAATGGATAAACAGAATAGATAGAGGGATAGATAGGATAGGAAATGCAAGAGATAGTAGAAAGTAGAAAGTTCATAGAATTTTAGATTAGAAATAAAGTAAATACAGACAATAAATTAAATACAAATACATAAAAGATTGACAAGATAGATAAAAAGAGTAAATACATTAAATTTAACATAATTAAAAAATGATAGATAGATAGGACATGGAATGCAATAGATAGTAGATAGTTAATAGAATTTTAGATTTGAGATAAAATAAATACAAACAATAAAAACAAATAAAAGATTGACAAGGGATAGATAGATAGATAGATAAAGAGAGTAAACACATGAAATTTAACATAAGTAAAAAATGATAGATTGATAGATAGATTGATAGATAGGATATGAAATGCAATGTATAGTAGATAGTTCATGAAATTTTAGATTTGAGATAAAGTAAATACACACAATAAAAACAAATAAAAGATTGACAATGGATAGATGGATAGATAAATAAATAGAGTAAATACATGAAATTTAACATAATTAAAAAATGATAGATAGATAGATAGAGGGATAGATAATGGATACATAGATAGATAGTTAGATAGATAGATAGATAGATAGATATAGATAGATAGATAGATAGATAGAGTTTTATATCGAAAGAATCCTATATAATCTTCCCGATACACTTTCCTAGGTGATAAGATTGATGACTATAAAGCCAGGACAATTTACTAGGTGTCACATAAGTCACTCACCTGCACCTATCACACGTTCTATACGGATATTGGAGACATCAATCTCTTTAGCAAAGTCCCGTACAGCCTGGTTGGGATCCTCATATGTGTGCGGGTGGACATAGGTTCTACTTCCAGGCAGCTTCACTAGCAACACAAAAACATATAGGTTAAAAGAAACTCTTCTTCTGCAGACTAGAGCACCTGGGCAGCATCCTCATTTGTATACATTGCCGTGATCAGCAGTATGCAAAATATACTTAGAGTAACAATACTCCTGTCTGACATCTTGTATTATAGGTTCGTTAGTCATCACAATCACCGGTACATTGTGTTTAATTCCAGCTGATGTTATATTTACAGACAAGCTGATATTGAGAAGGCTGGTGCATTGATAAACAGAAAAGAGAAGATGTGTGAATGGAGGCGAGTCTTGTAGTGGTAGCTGCGTATTAATTTAGTATTTTATAGAAAGCTTTGTATAACGTTCCTCCGATGAAGTGTCATAGCCAGACCTCTTTCATCCACACTGGCCATTATTGCAAGCAATCCAATAATTCTCATGACAAAGGTGCATATCCCACATCTGCTCCAACCCTGGTCTTATCTAACCGCACACACGAGCTTCATGCTCAGCAAGGGACAAGGAGGAAATAAACTTGGTTCATTTAGGCCTCCAAATGCTGTCATGTGTGCTTCATGAAACATAATGGTCGCTCTTTGAGACCAAAACTGGTTCCGCTCTTCAGACTTTACACACGTGATGCACAGTATGGAGCTGGAAATGAATTATCTGTCCCAGGCAATTTCCAAAAAAATGATGTGCAGGTCCCTTCTAGGAAAAAGATAAGGTTTCTATTTCTTCTAACTGTTGCTTTGAGTTTGTTTAGAGCAAAAATGTGTAAAAAGAAGAAAATGATATCAAGTTCAAAATGTTCCTTTTAAAATTTAAATTGTATTTCACACCTAAAATGCATAATTTTGGGTTCTAACGATGCCATAAATTACTATGACCGGTGCAGCAGTATTGAATAATCCAATAGATGACAATAATAATAATGATGCAATGTAGTAAAACATTTCATTGAAACCTATGGAGTTTACAAAAAGGTTTAACATAAAGCTCAATAGCCTAAATAAAATATCAGTAATAAACCCCAAATAAGGAGTTATTTGCAGTATTGGATTTTTCAGATAAGACAGAGGGGTGCAATAGAATGTTTTAACCCCTTCAGGGTTAAGGTCCTGACCTCAAACTTTTAACCCCCTTTAATTTCACACCTATTTAATGTGCAAATTGTACCTTTACAAGTGGAAAAAAAGTATTAAATTTTTTATTACTAGTGATATCGTAAGAGATGCAGTTCTAAAAAAGTTACAGAAATGTGGCACAAACCACACGATTGAACCACGTACAGTCAGACACTGTTATCATATAGAGACATTGTATTATAGGCACAGATAGTCATTAATAGGTGGAGCTTCATTTCTTCTATCATATTTAGTTACACAAATAGAGGCTGGAGGCTTTTATCACAACAAAAGATATTATGGGCAATAAACAATCTAGCGATAGAGAATGTAGAACTAGCGGAGAAAGGTTGAACTCAATTGGCATATATCTTTTTTCAACCTATGTATCAACTGTTCATGAAGGGCATTTAATACTCAAGATTTCATTGCATGATGGTAATGCATCCATATTTACAGAGGGTGCTCCATTGGGTGCTCTACAAACGCTGATAGCCTGAGCTGGCACCCGTGATAACACATGTGAACAGTTTTTAATTGGATGACATTTTGTGGTACTGTTTGCACCCATGTGGTCTTAAGCATAAATCCAGACAAGGACAAACTCTGCTTGGGGTTTTTATGTTGTCTTTATGTTTGTATGTGTATTTTCACTCTGTGTTTGCAAGAATATTCTCATTCTCCCTGTGTTTATGTGTTCATTCTCACTTTCCCTCTGCTTGTGTTGTCCCTATCCTGTGTGTGTGTGTGTGTGTCTGTGTGTGTGTGTGTGTGTGTGTGTGTGTGTGTGTCTGTGTGTGTGTGTCTGTGTGCGTGTATTCTCATTTTCCCTGTGCTTGTGTTCTCACTATCCTGTGTGTGTATTCTCACTTTCCCTGTGCTTGTGTTCTTACTATCGTGTGTGCATGTGTGTGTATTCTCATTTTCCCTGTGCTGGTGTGTTCATTCTCACTTCTACTGGGTTTGTGTATGTATGTTTATCATTCTCCCTTTGTTTATGTGTTCATTCTCACTTTCCCTGTGCTTGTGTTCTCACTATCTTGTGTGTTTGTGTGTGTGTGTGTGTGTGTGTGTATTATCATTCTCCCAGTGCTGGTGTGTTCATTCTCACTCCCGCCCTGGGTTTGTGTATGTATTTCTATCATTCTCCCTTTGTTTATGTGTTCTTTCTAACTTTCCCTGTGCTTTCGTGTGGATTCTCACTTTTTCTGTTTGTGTGTGCGCTCTCTTTCTCCCTGTGTCTGTGTAGATTCTCACTCTTCATATTTGTGTATACATTCTCACTCTCCCTGTGTTTGTGTGAGTATTCTCATTCTCCCTGTGTTTATGTGCTCATTCTCACTTTCTCTGTGCATGTGTGTGTATTCTCCCTCTCCCTATGTTTGTGTTCATTCTCATTCTCCTTGTGTATGTGTGTGTATTGTCACTCTTCATATTTGTGTGTGCATTCTCACCTCCATGTGTTATATGTGGATTCTCACTGCCCCTGTGTTTGTGTGTGCATTCTCTTGCTTCGTATTTGTCCGTATTCTCTTCTCCGTGTTTGTGTGGGTGTTCTCTTTTTAATTCAATAACTAAAATATATTAGTAAGAGCAACTTATTCCTATTTGCAAAAGACCTCGAAAACTTTTATGTCCCTGGAAATCTCTGTAAATGTCATGAATGTATATGCACAAAGCATCCTTATCTACATACATATTTTTATGACAATATCCATTCTCATTTCTTGCTTATATATGTATATATATATATATGTATATGTATATATATATATATATATATATATATATATATATATATATATATGAGAAAAAAGGAACAGTCGTACACTGTGAAGAACCACAATAAATTCTACCTCATAAATATTTTTGGAGGTATTTAGAATATTAAAATGGCCATTGTAATACTAGCCCAATGCCCCTTTTTAGGGCACCCTACTTTGCTGGGCCCTACGCTAAATAAATATATATATATATATATATATATATATATATATTTATCTATATTTATATATATATATACTGCTCAAAAAAATAAAGGGAACACAAAAAATACCATTGTTCTGTTTAAGCGTTCCCTTTATTTTTTGAGCGGTATATATATATATATATATATATATATATATATATATATACTGATTAAGCCTAAAAAAATGTGGCTTCTCCTTCCATTTGCTTGGGACTCTTATCTGCAGTTTTGCGAATATTTTAGACCAAAATATACCACAAATGGATGTATAGAGGTAAAGTTATGCGTGTACATGTATTTCCAGATAAAACATGTGTAAGAGCTTAAAGGGTAAATCTTATGGTCTTATATGGGTATGTTTACACAGTGCTTGGAAAAACTAGCAACTTTGTAAATCATTTCTTATGAAAATTTAAAGATATATTCAAGATATTAATTTCTTTTTGTTGTTTACTGCAATGTGCCAAGGGGAACATGTGCACTGCTGACAAGTTCTTTCTTATTGAGCTTGGGAGAATTGCGGTTAGCCTAACCGGGATCACTGAAGCACGATGTTAGCTCCTCATCCTGGCCAGCTTCAGTCCCTCTCTGCTCCCGATGCTGCAGAGGTAAGGCTGTCTCATATGACAACAATGCTGCTGGCCGGAACTGTCACTCAAGCAGTAGTGCCAGTACTGTCACTCAAGCAGTAGTGCCGGAACTGTCACTCAAGCATTAGTGCCGGTACTGTCACTCAAACAGTAGTGCCGGAACTGTCACTCAAGCATTAGTGCCGGTACTGTCACTCAAGCAGTAGTGCCGGAATTGTCACTCAAGCAGTAGTGCCGGAACTGTCACTCAAGCAGTAGTGCCGGTACTGTCACTCAAGCATTAGTGCCGGTACTGTCACTCAAGCAGTAGTGCCGGAATTGTCACTCAAGCAGTAGTGCCGGAACGGTCACTCAAGCAGTAGTGCCGGTACTGTCACTCAAGCATTAGTGCCGGTACTGTCACTCAAGCAGTAGTGCCGGAATTGTCACTCAAGCAGTAGTGCCGGAACTGTCACTCAAGCAGTAGTGCCGGAACTGTCACTCAAGCATTAGTGCCGGTACTGTCACTCAAGCATCAGTGCCGGTACTGTCACTCAAGCACAAGTGCCGGCCCACCGTGCAGCGAGAAAGTTGGGAGTGGTAACCAACCATTAGGATCCTTCTCAAAGAGAAAAACTGGTAAAAGAAAGCCCAGTTCTCTGGGACTCTACGTTACCTGACATCCATCTGTATACACAGTCCATACACATAACAGGGCAATAACAGACTACAACAGTCCTCGCTCTTTGACCTTGTATTTTAATGTCATTCACAATTACTGTACAACATCAGAAACATACAGTTCATACAGCGATATTTTGTATCCAAATGGCTATTTTAAAAATGGATCCGACCCCACGAGCAGTGTCATCGACATGTAATCAAAAGTAAAGCACATGTACAGAAAAAATACATTCATGGTCCCTGTATCCAATCTGCTACATCAATATTATATGTATAATCATAGAAATGTTATTACAAATCCATAATGATAATGGATACATCAGCTATGTACATATGAAATCTTAGAAATACACATGAGTAATAAAAAATGTTTACATAAAAAAAAAAGAATTTCGGGAAGACTTTCCACAAGCTGGTGATGGACAGACGTGGTGAACAATTCATTGGAGCACATGTGGTCATACATCATGTTCATATCACACCTAGGGTCTACAGTACAGTATCTACAATGTTAGATGTCAAAAATGCCAAGGTTTTATACACAGTTTATTGACCTTTTTTCACGAAAGTCCACAGCACCGCCTCTATCCGTGGTAATGAGAGGAAAATAATATGCCTACTATATTTTATTCGTAAACTCATTTTTCTACACTGTAGCTCACAAGAAAAGCTCTCGACACGTAGCAAGTCCCAAAACATGGAAAAATTTGACCTAATGCATCATGGAACCTAACAGACTTTCCCAACATCACATCTCTACAGCACAATGGAGAGCACTGGCCAAGAGTCCTTACAGTCCTTGATTACAACACCCTTTTGTAGTTATCACACCTCCCAGCAGAGGGCAGAGTATATCTAGAGTGACCAAGTGGAGTCAGTGAAGACCCAGCTCTTACCTCTTCCATGTTGGAAGTGCATCTTGTCTTCGTCTGGGTCTTGCTTTGCTTTAATATAACCACAGTGCCTATGAATACATAAAGATATACATACACATTACATATTTTTCACTTTTAAGCATGACTTTATTACCATTGGCTGCACAAATGCTGGTGTTTGCCAATTCGAATTTGGTTGTATATACCAGATTAACAATGACGTAATAGTTTGAACCATGGCTGCAGATCACAGCAAGAAAGAAATAACATCTATGTTATGTCCAATCCTCTTGGAGATGTTGAAAGGGTTTACCAGGATTGCAATATAGATTGCCTTTCTGCAACATCCAGAAGCAGTGTACCGGGTCTATGATGGGCACAATGGCCGCCAATGCCACACAGCCATCCATAATTTAGCAGCAGCCCCCTGTAGTTCCTTGCCACCTCTGGAGTGTGGCACAGCGCCATTATTATGAGAAAAGTGAAGCCACAATAGTTGACTGTATGCCGCAAGGGACAGGCTGTGAGCACTTGTGGTAGTGGATCAGTATTAAAGAAAAGCTAACTTATTATTTTGTTACTTATTGTCCAGGCAATAAGTAATATAATTCATTATTTTATTTTACTTCATTCTTACCCAAATACTATGCTGTAGTGGTGTTTCAGTGCCTAGTTTGTACTCCTATAGAAGTTGCTTTTAACTGGTGTTCTTCGAAGATCCATAAACTTTGACAAGCAGTCAAAGTATTGGAATCCTACTGAGTAAGGAGTACTTTGCACACTACGACATCGCAAGCCGATGCTTGCGATGCCGAGCGCGACAGTCCCTGCCCCCGTCGCAGCAGCGATATCTTGTGATTGCTGCCGTAGCGAACATTATCGCTACGGCAGCTTCATATGCACTCACCTGCCCTGCGACATCGCTCTGGCCGGCGAACCGCCTCCTTCCTAAGGGGGTGGGTCGTGCGGCGTCACAGCGACGTCACACGGCAGGCGGCCAATAGAAGCGGAGGGGCGGAAATGAGCAGGACGTAAACATCCCACCCACCTCCGTCCTTCCGCATAGCCGGCATGAGCCGCGGTGACGCAGGTAGGAGATGTTCCTTGCTCCTGCGGCTTCTCACACAGCGATGTGTGCTGCCGCAGGAACGAGGAACAACATCGTAGCGTCGCTGCAGCTACATTATAGAAATGTCAGACACTACACCGATGATACTGTGACGCCCTGGACAAGCCAGGGGTCACAGGTAATGACATCACCACACCCTACACCCCGGTTAGGCACATCAAAGCTAGACCCAAAAATCCTTGTTGCCTTCCTCCAGGGGCTGATGTTCACACCAGGGGGTGGGCCAGGCGGTTGGTCCCGCCCACCGAGGAGTTCGCGGTCCTGGAGGCGGGATAAGTGAGGAGATTAGTTTTGGACGTGAGAGTGTGAGGAGTAAAGTGGTAGTAGAGCAACTATCTGACAGCGTCCGGGTGTGTGCCCCGGACAGAGACAGCAAGGTTAGCAGACGGCGGTGACCGTCTGCAGGAGTGGCCTATCGGAGTTGCCGTGAGGACCGTGGACGGGCGGTGGCCCGGCGGTACCGGACCGGTACACAAGGAGAAGCCAGCACCATTGGCAGGGGCCTTTCGGACCCCAGCAAGGCTTGGAGTCGCCGTGAATTTGCCAAATCCGTCAGTGAAGGGGACCTCCGGGTTTCCAAACAACTAAGTCCCGATTGAAGGCAACAGTCCAACCGTATGAGAGAGACACCACCACCGCCAAGGCACCAGTTTCTCAGGGCCAGCGCCTGCGGGCAAAGAGGGGCTCCTCCGGCCCATATCCAAGCCGGGGAGCGGGTTACCGGTGGGATCCCATTGGAACCAACAGAAGTACTAGGTGCAGGGAAAGAGACAGTCACCGTTAACTACTGGGGAAAAGCAACAGCAGCCGTCCGTGGGAACCGTCTTTCCAGCCGTGTGTTTTACCGAGAACTGTGTCATCGTCTCAGGCTGAGTGAGTACCACCGTGCAGTGCGGCACAGCGCTGCCCCCGCGACCCTGCACCTCACCAGGCCCCGCAACCGGCCTGCCATCACCCATCCTCCACCCCATCACTGGGCCCCGGGACATCCAACCCCTACCCACGGAGGGGAGAACTAACAACTCAGCTGCTCCCTGTCACCTCTCCTGGGATCCCCATACAGAGCAGCGGTGGTGTTACCAAAAATCACCACAACCGTGGGTGGCGTCACGGACAATAACCAAATCCCCACCACCAATCCACCCCCTTTCACTCACGGGCGAGGAGCGCCGCTCGAGTCCCCGGGATCCGGCACACCGCTCGAGCCACCACCGAGCAGCAGCAGCCGCAACAGCAGCAGCGGCCGGACCCGAGCAGTGGGAGAGCGCGGCGTCCCCTCCTCCGCCCGCGACAATACGATTACGACGCTTTTGCGCTCGTTAATCGTATCATAAAGCATTTACACACTACGATATCGACAGCGACGCTGGATGTGCGTCACTTTCGATTTGACCCCACCGACATCGCATCTGCGATATCGTAGTGTGCAAAGTACCCCTAAGAGTGGCAAAGAGACTCAGACAATGAATATGTTATACTGATCTTGCTAAGCAGCAGTTAAAAGGAGCTGCAAAGAAGCATAAACATAGAAAATGGTATGGCATGGTGTTTAGGAGAGAATGAAGCAAAATAAAAGTATGGAGGTACATAACAAAACATTCATAAATTACAATAAATTTTTGTAATATACTTCATTATTCTATTTTGCTTCATTCTCACACAAATACTATGCTGCAGTGGTGTTTCAGTGCCCAGTCTGTACGCCTTTAAAAGCTGCTTTTAACTGCTGTTCTTCAAAGATCCATAAACTGTATACAAGCAGTCAAAGTAATGGAATCCTACTAAGAGGGGCAAAGAGACTCAGTCAGAAGAAATTCTGTTCTTCTTTGAATATGTTATTCTGATCTTGCTAGGCAGCAGTTCAAACAAGTTACAAACTTGACGCATCTATAAGGGATAAGCAGGTTAACAGGTTCTACCCCCCATACCATATTTACTTAAATAAAGACGATAACTACGACTTTATTGCAAGGAATGGCCACAGCTTTTATTTAACCGTATATATGTATACCAAACTCGTGGCTCAACATGCCACCCATTGTTAAACATAACCTTTATACATATATACCCTTATAACCAAAACCACCGATAGAGCCATCCGAGAGGGAAACAACCATCATTCTTAACCCCCCGGCCGTAACCTCCAACCGGCCCAGAGGACCACCTCGGCCGTGACCAACCGGCCCAAGGTGAGGGGTAATAACGTTCCATCGTTAATTACCCCCACCCAGAACCTGCAGGACCTCCGCCTGCAAGTTCCCATCCACTCCGAAGCCACTCCCCTTGAGCGACTTCGTACCAACAAACCGACTGTCGGTACTCCCAACCTCTCAGACGGACCTATCCCCCCGCCACAGACCGGCCAAGTGACAACCTTAATTGGCCCGGGCCCCCCACACCCCAAGTGCTTGCTCCAGGCCGTCCCTCAAACCCAGCATCCATAAATCCAGACCCACATCGGTCAGGTGAACCCCATCTCCCCTTAGGTACTGTTCCGTGGACTCCTCCAATTCTCTATGCCGCACCACCAAACCACCATTCCGTGCCACAAACCTGCCAATTGCCCGGTTCAGCTTACTCCGAGCCCTATTAATACGGTCCACCGACCTACCAAAACGCCATTGCGTCCGAGCTATGATGTCCGACCAAACGATCACAATGCCCGGAAACGCCCTCCACAAATGTAACAGGTCCAACTTTATGTCCCTTTTCAATTCCCTTGCCGACCTTATTCCCAAATCATTCCCACCCACGTGTAAAATTAACACATCCGGGTCACGATCCATACGGCTATAATAAGCCACCTCTGGGCGCACCCTACCCCAGGTCATGCCCTGAATTCCCAGCCACTTTACTCGGGCCTCCGTCACCGACACTCCAAGCTGCCGACCATCGTGACGCACATCCGCCCGCAACGCTCCCCAATACACGTAGGAGTTCCCGAGGATCCACACAAGGCATGGCCCTACAAAATATAAACACCACGAATAAAACAGCAACAGCCAAGAAAATTGTCACATACCAGCATCAAAACACAAAACAGGAATTCCCCACCCCCGAATCATCATCTGACCAAATGAGGCCTAATGTACAAGCGAAACCTGGAAGACTCCCACCTCCCAATCCGCCGGATACAATCCTCACTCAAACCCCACCTGGCGGCTTCCGTTGCCGCCCCAATCCGGAAGGAGTGAGACCCGTATTCACTTGGCTCCTCCCCCACCCGAGCTAAGGCCATCTTCAGCACCGCAATGAATTGGTAACGCGACAAGGCCAATCCGTCCGCATGCCGCAGGAAAACGCCAGGGTAACCTCCGCGCACCTTTAAAAACTCCGAAACCTGTACCACCGGGCACAGTTGGTGTCCCGGTAACGCAAACAACACCACTAAGCGCCCCCGCCCCCTCTGATCCGTCTTCGAAAAACGAAGCCGACATTCCACTCTATCCTCCCCCAGCATTACATCCTCCATCATCAACCCACCCATTGCTTGCTTAGCCGGGCTGACCAATTCACCAATGCGAAAGGCCCCAAAAAACGCCAATACAAAAGCTACCGAAAACAACCCCCTCTCAAAAGGAGACGAACACAATTCCCCCAAACATCCCACTAAACGCCCCAACAAAGGCAATGACACCGGCCGCCTCATGTCACGCGACTGGGCCCCTTTCCGAAAACCCTTCATTGCCTGCCGCACCAGAAAATCCTTAGTCGCATCCCGGACCCCTTGCATCTGAAACAGGAAGGCCAATGCCGCCAGCTTGCCACCCATCACCGAAACGGACCGACCTGCCGAAAAGTCCCCACTAATTAACATCAGGACCCCCAACACTCGGTCTTTGTAACCCGACTCCACGAAGTCCCCTCTTTCCAACTCTGCCCATTCCTTCCACACTGCCTGATATCGGCACCAAGTAGCCTCAGACACCGATCTCCTAATCCCCTCAAAAGCTACACCGATGCCAGGTCCCACAGCCCGTCCGGGCAAGGTTCTCCATCCGCGTCCGCTCCCGGCACCAGCTTCCTGAACCTGCAAAACTGAAATCGTGATAGCGCGTCAGCCACCTTGTTTCGAATCCCTGGCACGTGCCGAGCCACCACGCAAATGTTCAACTCCAAACAACGCAACACCAAGTGCCTTAAATACCCCACAACCGGCGGGGATTTTGCCGACAGCGCATTGATGGAATGCACCACCGCCATGTTGTCACAATGCATGCAAACCCTTCTTCCGGAAAAAACGGGGCCCCATAACTCCACTGCTACAATTATGGGAAACAATTCCAGCAGCGCCAAATTCCTCACCAGACCTGCTTCCACCCAAAGCTTTGGCCATTTTCCAACACACCAGTGCGTCTGAAAAATTGCCCCAAAACCTGTCGCTCCCGCCGCATCAGTATACAACTCCAACTGGCTATTAGACAAAGCCTTGCTCATCCAAAGAGTCCGACCGTTGTACCGGTCCAAGAACTTCTCCCAAACCAACAAATCCCCCTTCATCACTTTTGTCACTCTGACAAAGTGATTCGGAGCTCTTACCCCCGCGGTTGCACTTGCCAGCCTCCTATTAAATATCCGCCCCATCGGCATGATGCGACAAGCGAAATTCAATTTCCCGAGCACTGACTGCAAGTCCCGCAACCGCACCTTCTTGGCCTGATACAAAAACCGCACCGACGCCTTCAAATCCAGAAGCTTCCCCTCAGGCAATCGGCATTCCATTGCCAGTGTATCAATTTCAATACCTAAAAAACATAGAGCAGTCACCGGCCCTTCTGTTTTTTCTTTTGCCAACGGAATACCCAGGCTCCGCGCAATCCGCTCTAACGTAAACAACAACAAGGAGCAAACCGAAGAGCCCGCCGGACCCACGCAAAAGAAGTCATCCAAATAGTGAATCACTGAATGGACCCCTGCCACGTCTTTGACTACCCATTCCACAAAGGTACTAAATGCCTCAAAATGTGCACACGAAATGGAACAGCCCATCGGTAGGCAGCGATCCACGTAATATTCCCCATCCCACATACACCCTAAGAGATGAAGACTCTCTGGATGCACCGGAAGTAAACGAAAAGCTGCTTCCACATCCGCCTTTGCCATTAGGGCCCCCCGCCCGGCAGCACTTACCAGCTCCAATGCCTTATCAAAGGATACATAAGAAACTGCCGACAACTCAGGTGATATCCCATCATTCACCGACAATCCCGCCGGATAAGATAAATGATGGATGAGCCGAAATTTGTTCGGCTCCTTCTTAGGCACCACCCCAAGGGGGGAAATCCTTAAATTGGAGAATGGCGGGTCCTGGAATGGACCCGCCATCCTCCCCAACTCCACCTCCTTTTGCAGTTTTTCCTTCACCACCGCTGGATGTTCTTTTGCGGACCTCAAATTCCCCGGGCGAAACACCGGCGCCTCAGATTCAAACGGAATGCGAAAACCTTCCGTAAAACCTCGTGCCAACAATTCCGCCGCTCTAACATCCGGGTACCTATTTAGATAGGGAAGCGTCGCCTCTACCCTCACTGGCGTCCTCCCTTTTTCCAGACCCCTCCCCCGCCTTTCCTTTTCCTTTCTTAAAGCACCTTGCCAGGGAGTGGCAACCTCCACATCCGGAACACTCATGTTTGAAACGACATGAGGCCCCGAACTTACACTGGCCCTCGTTATATTGCCAACAAGCCCCCTTTTTCTGTCCAGCCGGGGACCCGCCGCTCGCACCCGGGCTCCCGGCACCACCTCAAAAGGGCTGAGCCGGAGCCGTCATTAGCCGCATCCACAAAGAAATATCTTTGTGTCCCCACTGAACACCAGGCCGCAGAGCCTTCCGTTGCCGGAACTGCTCGTCATATCTTAACCACCCTAATCCGCCGTATACTCTATACGCCTCCCCTATCGCGTCCATATAACCAAATAGAGCGGAACAATGCTCCGGCTCCTTTTCCCCAATCACGCTAGCCAAGATCGCAAAGGCCTGCAGCCAATTGGTAAACGTCCTCGGGATCAACCTATACCTCCGTTTTTCCTCGTCCTCCTTCTCCTTTTTTGTATCACTGGGCTTCACCTTATCCAAATTAAACTTCTCCAAGGGAAGCAGGGAAAAAATTTCCACATACTACCCTTTCCAAATCTTGTCCCTCACTTCCTTTTTTAAATGAACCCCCAACTGACCTTCAAAACACACATAAATTTCACTCCGCGCCCTATCATCCAACCGCACAACCTCATCCTCTTTCTCTTTTTCTTTTTCCGCCTCTTTACTCGCACCCGCGTCAGCCGCCGCACCGGCATCTACCGCCGCGGTAGTGTCCCGCGCCGCAACCTCACGCACCGGCGCCTCTGTCTGCACCACCTCCGAGGGGGCCACCCACGCCCCCACCGGAGCCCCAGGCCCAATCCGACTACCCCGTTCCGCCGACAACCCCTGCAACACCCCCAAAAGCTGCCCCCAAAACTCCGGGCCCGGTAGACCAGATTGACCGACCGCACTCGCCCCTTGCGCAACACTTCCCGCGGAGGAACCCCCTCCCCCGCCCGCACTACCCACAGCATTAAACATTTCTGTCGCTCGCTCACCAGGCTGCCGTTGCACCGACATCGGCACAGCCGTGCCCCGATCATCCTGCTGCCGCTCCGTCCGACCTGTCGCTGCCATAGACTCTTCATCCCCTCCGGAGTCCGAACTGCCGCTGCTGGCCACAGGGGGGACCAGCGAGGGGACAGCCCGCACCTGGCGGCCGTCGACCCCCACGGTCACCGCACCCCGCTCCTCCGGGCGCCTCCTGCTGGACCTCAGTCTCTTGGCACGACGTGGCGCCGTACCGCCGTCCATCCCTGCTGGCCTCCGGTATCCTTGCTGCGCCGCTGCTGCGTCTTCCCTGCTCATTGGGCTCCCTCCCTGCCGACTGCGGGATCGCCGTCCCGCCTCTGACAAACGCCGGGAACCCCCCCCAGCACGATCCTCGCCGGAGGGGACCGTAATCCGGGACCGCCCCATGCCCGCCGGGCTACCGCACTCTTCTCCCGCTCGTCTCTGCCAGCCGCCGCACTCCACCTCCACTACCCGTCCTGAGTCGCTCCCCTGCCGTCTGCAGGGAGTCTCCACCGCCAATCCAATACGCTGGGCTCCACCCCCGGCCCGCACATCACCGGGGGTTGCCGCTACTCCGCTCCGGGACCTTGCAGGCCGCGGACCGGAAGTAGGCCTCGCCGAAGCTCCGCCCACCTCCGACCCGTGGGATCTCCGGCGAGGATTCCTCCCGGCAGCCGGCAGCTCCACTACAGCAGATGCGGGGCTCCCTCGTGCCGGAGGGTCCCCGAAGGGGCTCCTTGATCTCCTTCTCCCCCCTCCGCTGGGGGAGTAGCGCACCGGCGGCCGTGACCGCCGAGCACGTAGAACAGGCCCGGGCGCAGGAGCAGCAGGAATCACTGCTCCAGCACCGCAAACCGCCGCCAGCTGATACCGCAGTACGTCAGCACCCAGGACCTCAGCAGCCCCACGCACTAAATCCATTAAAGCGGCCAGGTCAGCCATCGCAGTGGGCTGCAGCACAGACGTCCTGGGGCACAAAGTTCAAGCGACGAAAGGGGAGGTAACACACTTTACATTCTCTTTATACCTCAAACTACGCCCCCACCCCTTCCTTGCTCTCCACCAATCCCCCCTCCAGTACCAACCACCAATCCCATGCCCCCATCTACCTCTCTCATCCCCAACCAAAACCTTTAACTCCTTACTACCCTGCACCCTCCCGATCGTCATGGGCCTGCTCACCCCTATGGGGTTCACTGCCCTTCTGGACATTGAAAATGGTGTGGCATGGTGTTTAGGAGAGACAGAAGCAAAATAAAGTAAAGAGGGACATGACAAAAAATTCATTACTTACAAAGCAATGACTGGAGGATAATTAAATTAAAAAAGTGAAGTTATGTTTCAAGTTCAACCCTCTTACACTGTTATCTATTAGCTACAAAGAAGAAAAGCAACAAAGACCATCTCTTCTTTCTAGTTTCCCTTCCTTTCTGGAAAAGCTGACTCATCTGTGCATTAAAAGGTAAATCCTTCTTAATGTCAATGGGCTCCATGTGATTCTTAATTTTTCTCTTGAAGGAATTGAAGACTTGTTACCTCTAAGAAATTGAAATAGTTCAAATCGCACAACCTCATTGAAACATTAGGACATTGTGATTTCTTCCTTTGAATTACAAGCTCAGCTCTGCCACATGTGCCGGACAAAATGCATTTAACAGTGGACAATTAAGCAGCACCTGCCCTGTGTATTGATTGTAGAAGACTTGGTAAATCTCGAGGATGCCTTTCTTTTCCACACTTTATAGTCGGAACCTAATCCTTAATGCACTTCCTTAGGTATATCATGCTGACATCACTCATCACAGTGGCTTGGTGGTTTTTGGCGAGTCTCATGAGTGCAAATAATATTAACATTTCATATATGTGACTCACCAGGTCCAGGCTTCAGTAAAGCCCATAAATAGGATATTAATGTGAAACAGATTCCTAAACCTTTCCAGTATCTCCCAACTGCCCCATTAAACCCAGTAAAAAGTTAAAACAAAGCCTTTACGCAGTGCGCACTTTAATAGTAGGGCCTGTGGAAAGTGTGTCCTTTTTGTCCCCAGATGCCACTAACCAGTGTGACACCGCCAGTAATACATGGCCTACAATTTTACTGCACAGATCGGATTACTCCTAAATGGATATTCTATAGCTGATAAGGTGATAGCAATAAAGTGGAGGCTTGTCTCCCCGGGGGATAGTGTTAACATGCCGGATTTACACACTGGTAAATCATCCTCGTGCCCCTCTTGTGTTATGTCAAGAGCTGCAGAAATCTCTTCCCTCCGCACATGGATCTGGTTAATTGTTTCTGAAATGTACACCTCTCCAAATCCCTGTGTAATGCGGAATAATTCTGGAGCATTCTGAGCCCTTCCTAAATTATTCATCCAGTGCTGATATCACACACCCCACAAGTGTTGGAACTCGAACGTTTAAGCCTTGTATCAATTGCCCATTAATCTCGTATATTTTCTTCCACTCTTCCTGTCACTAGCAATATGTTCTCTCTTTCTTAATCTCCTTCAATTTCTGTATCATTTTTTTCTCTTTAATACCATTGAAATGTAAGAAATTACATTATGCATCGATTCACAAAATTACTGTCAAGGCCAAACCAAGGGACATGGATTTTCCTGAATTGGTGCCACAGATGGCCTGGCACCCAAAGCTTGGGACCACCACAAATCTTTATATTAGTTGTACAGCAGTTTTATTTACACATGAAGCAGATTACAGGGCATGTCAGTGTTTTACTGAATGCACCATGACTGCTGTGCCCTGGTAGTAAGGGGTTAAGTTCCCTCTCATGTCCGATTCTCCCTCCTCCCCTTCCAGGGGTGTTATCCAATGGGAATGTTCCCATGATCCCACTCTTTCCCCTATAAATGTTCCCCCTCTTCCTGGTTCTGGTCTCTCCTCACCTTGTGAGATTCGGATGCTGCTGTCCCACCCTCCCTCCCTAACTTTTGGTTACCCTTTTAAAGTCACAGCAGTTTTGAGCCAAACAGTTGTTCAGATACGAAAGCTAAAGTGCGCCGGGAGTCCGGCCTGGCACAAAGTTTCGTTTGAAGGTAGTGATTAATAATGGTTAATTGTGCTGTGACCGACCTCCATCCACAATAAAAGATGAGAGTTTTTTACTATTTTATAAAGCTCTCCTAATAAAATTTGTATTTTGGTTAATTTGGTCTCGGAGTGGTTAATCGGACATGGGAGGGTTTTGGTTGTGGGGTTCAGGTCTCAGCAGTCTTACTAATCCTGATGAATGTTTAGACTCAACAAATTGAACTCTGCCAAATTTATCACAATGGCACATGCTGGTAATAAATTTATTGCATCTCTAGACCTTTTTGTCTAACCTTACAGGTCCCATTAATTGGTCTACTTTTCGGCAAAACTTCTAGCATTTTGGAACGTGATCATGTACTTGAACTACACCCCACTTTCCAAATCCACAGCCATTTCATATGTAAGATGTGCTATAAATATCCAAAAAACTGACCCGCACATCCAACTAATGTGAACAGGTTCTAACCAAAAAAACATAGTAACTATAAATGCATACAGCTGCACACTGAAAAGCCAAAAATGTACAAGGGAAAATATGGCACTGCATTACTGCAAAAGAAAGATATTTAGTTTATGTATTAGCTAATGCATGTAAGCTCGGCAACCAATGGCAAGGTAATCTCTGTAATCCTGCTATAAAGGTTACAAACACAGCCAGATCTTAGAGCGGAGTGCTCAGAAGGAGCCTAGCTGCACATACATGGAGGTTTGTAGTCCAAATAGTGGCATTTTGCCCAGACACGGATGTTTTTAACCTAGATAGGGGCATTTAAGTTAGGTTCCCGGATTACAGAGATATACCTTGCCGTTGGTTTCTGGGCTTACATGCATTGGCCAATACATAAACTAAATATTTCTCTTTTGCAGTAATGCAGTGCCATATTTTCCCTTGTACATTTTTGGCTTTTCAATATGTAAGATGTGCACCATGTTGAATGAGTCATAAAAAGTGTTTAAAACCTTGGCAGAGGTCATACGAGCATATAGTATCCAATGAGATAATGACACTTGGCTCAAACTCTGTTGCAAGTGTGAGCCGAGTGTCATTCACTGCGAGCAGATTCTCTCGTATGCGGTAATCGGCTAACAGGGGAGGAAAAGAGGGAGAGCTAATTTTCTACCATCTTCTGTCTCTGTGTATATTGGACTGCACATGGATGACATCTGAGTGCAGTCTAATGTTTCATATGTACCCATAGACTTGTATGGGCACAAGTGAGTCGAGATACGGTGCTAATGCAATCATGTTGCGATTTTTCTCTCATGCCAAATCGGCATGAGAATAAAAAAAAATGGCAGATCTGCTTTGCCTGACTGACTAACATTGGTCAGAGTGCAATGTGAGATTTTGTCGCATTGCGCTCATTCGATTCATACACTCACGTGACCCCGGCCTTATAGTTAATATGGTGCAAGGCAAGTACACAAGTATTTTAGCGCAAATTGGCTCCATAATTGAAAGGGATTTTCCTTATTGCTCATTTACTGGCTGATATTAAAGGGGTTGTACACTACTAGGACAACCCTTTCTCATTCCTCACGTTTCCCTCAGATAAAATAATAAAGCCTATACTCACCTCCCGTGCTAGTGTTGTTCCAGCGGTGCAGTGGTTCATGTTACAGGGACTCAAGTAGGGTTGTGATGTCATGTGAGCCCGGAGTCCAATCAGCGCCAGCTTCTGTCTCACCACCTTTGGACCAAACGAGCAATCAACAGCAAGTGAGCGCTGTAGCTGCCACTTCAATTCCTGTTGATTGCTTGTTTGGTAAGACGGTGGGGAGACAGAAGCTGATTGGATGTGGGGCGCATGTGACGCCACAATGTCACGTGAGCCCTGGGAATAAGAGCGGTTGCACCGCTGGAATGGCACCACTATGGGAGGTGAGTATAGGCTCTTTAAATTGTACCTGGCGAAAACATGTGGAATCAAAAGGGGTTGCCCTAGTAGTGGACAGCCCCCTTAATTTCCTCTCCCCTGATTTTGTATGTGCTAGTCAAGAACTGTAGCACTGATTAGCCATTGTAGGGCCATGTTCATGCAGAGTTTTTTTAAAAAATGACTGCATTTCAAGCAACAAACTGCTTTAGGAAATGTTCCCTTCTAAGGGATTTGTATTTTTAGAATTTTTTGTTTAACTGCATTGTTTTTTTGCAGACTGTTCACAGGATGTGTTAAATTTGGAGCAAGAAGGAAGCCAGCTCAAAGTGACAGGCACTTCTTTTTCTCCTCCAGATGTTTTTCAAAACCTGAAGAGGAAAATAAAGGAAAAAAATGAACATATGAACAGGGATGTGCATTAATATTGAAATAAATAAAAAAATGTTTTCAGTATTTTTCAAGGACTTTTTAAGATGGATTGTGGAGTATATTGGCTCCCAAAAACTCCTGAAAAAATTCAGTTTGGACACAGCCTAATAGCATAAAGGAGTTATCCAGCGCATTGGAAATTAACTGTGCCGATGAGGTCATTGTCACACGGTGTCTGGGTCACCAAATGTCAGGACTACATCTGACACTGATGACACAGCAGAGTCAGACACTCCACACAATGCTTCTTTTGAGTTGCACAGACAGGCTCGGGCATCGACCAGCTGTGCTCTTGTTAGTAATCGGGCTTGCAGGAGTTCATTTGTGCTAGCCTGTGAATTGCTGCTTGACTCACATGTTGCAGGAGACCTATCACATTTGCCTTTGCCCTTTTTAATATGGTGGAGACTGTTCTCCCATGCCAATGATAGCTTAATGTGATGCCAGTCCTTGTGCTTTATTATCCAGTTGCTGGTGGACTTCCGTGCGCTGTTTGGTGTATTGTGGAATTACTCTTATTGTCTGATTATTTACTCCCTTCCTTTAGTTTCTTCCTGATTACTTATTGTCTATACCTCTGTGAGTGATTGCTGTGAGTTTGGGTTTTGGTTTTCACCCATCTGTTTATCTGTGTGGGTTTAATTACTCCTGTCCCGGCCCTCTCCTGGGTAAAGGGAGGGGGGCCACTAGACCATGGTTGTTTAGGAGCTAGGGCAAGGAAGGTGGCCCAAACATAATCACCTTCAGATGTACCTTTGGGATCAGGGTCAGCTAGGTTCTCCTAGCCTGAGGAGCAGTTTAGGGTCCCCAGTCCCTAGTGATCCCGTCACCTTGTGTGAATGTCGTGACCCTGCACACTTGTCGAGATACGTTCATAATAGTTAGATATCATGCATATGTCCTGTTCATTAGCATAAGGTATGCTCTGGGTACAATATGCACAATACTTGGCAGGTGTGTGAGGTTATCTGTCCTTAATAGATGCCAAGTGTGCAGACGTTAACAGGTGAGTAGGGTTGTAGAGTCACTGGTAGCAAATACATTTTCCCTGATATACCCATACAGCTATTTATTATGAAGGCACTGATAGATCTCTTTTGATATTAGTAAGAGATGTAATAGAGTCAGTTGGGCGGGAGAGTCAAGGTGTGTAATGCACGTGCAATCCTCACTGAAGGTATAAGAATTCAAGGATCCCAATGACACACGGGCGAACGCTGCAGGCTCCTGCTCTGGAGCCACGTCTAATGCAATCCTTGTAATCTGATTTGTACAATAAATATGCGCAATATCATAATGTATTTCCTTGATAATTATGCATATGTCTGTGTAAACATTTTGTAAAGGAAATTGAACTGTAGAGCTTAGTTGTCATAGCATTCAATAATAACAGATAAATCCACAGGAGGTCCCAACTCCGCTGCTCTCAAGACCACTTCAGCGGTTTACATCCTGCGGGGGGAGGGGGGGTATATTACAGGGTC